>NW_026777920.1:0-71184 GCF_028023285.1 Balaenoptera ricei | reverse complement strand
TTTAAGCTGTTCCTTCAAACACTAGTGCTTAGGAAATCTATTGGAGGCAGAAGCAGTCAAGGGTAGCCTAGGGTTAGGGTTAGGCTTAGGGTTAGGCATAGGGTACGGCTTAGGGTACGGGTTCGGGGAGGGGTTCGGGTACGGCGTAGGGTATGGGTTAGGGTTAGGGTTAGGGTTAGTGTTAGGGTTAGGGCTCGGTTTAGGGTACGGGTTAGGATTAGGGTACGTGTTAGGGTTAGGGTAGGTGTTAGGGTTAGGGTACGCGTTAGGGTTAGGGTAGTTATTAAACCTATCCCACTCTCTAGATACCCCTTAGCACGTAAAGGAATATTATTTGGGGGTCCAGCCACGGAGAAGAGTTTAGACACTAGGATAAGATAAGGAACACACCCATTATAAAGAAATCACATTAGGATTCTCTTTTTAAGCTGTTCCTTCAAACACTAGTGCTTAGGAAATCTATTGGAGGCAGTAGCAGTCAACGGTAGCCTAGGGTTAGGGTTAGGCTTAGGGTTAGGCTTATGGTACGGCTTAGGGTACGGGTTCGGGGAGGGGTTCGGGTACGGCGTAGGGTATGGGTTAGGGTTAGGGTTAGGGTTAGTGTTAGGGTTAGGGCTCGGTTTAGGGTACGGGTTAGGATTAGGGTACGTTTTAGGGTTAGGGTAGGGGTTAGGGTTAGGGTACGCGTTAGGGTTAGGGTAGTTAGTAAACCTATCCCACTCTCTAGATACCCCTTAGCACGTAAAGGAATATTATTTGGGGGTCCAGCCATGGAGAAGAGTTTAGACACTAGGATAAGATAAGGAACACACCCATTATAAAGAAATCACATTACGATTCTCTTTTTAAGCTGTTCCTTAAAACACTAGTGCTTAGGAAATCTATTGGAGGCAGAAGCAGTCAAGGGTAGCCAAGGGTTAGGGTTAGGCTTAGGGTTAGGCTTAGGGTACGGCTAGGGTACGGGTTCGGGGAGGGGTTCGGGTACGGCGTAGGATATGGGTTAGGGTTAGTGTTAGGGTTAGGGCTCGGTTTAGGGTACGGGTTAGGATTAGGGTACGTGTTAGGGTTAGGGTAGGTGTTAGGGTTAGGGTACGCGTTAGGGTTAGGGTAGTTATTAAACCTATCCCACTCTCTAGATACCCCTTAGCACGTAAAGGAATATTATTTGGGGGTCCAGCCATGGAGAAGAGTTTAGACACTAGGATAAGATAAGGAACACACCCATTATAAAGAAATCACATTAGGATTCTCTTTTTAAGCTGTTCCTTCAAACACTAGTGCTTAGGAAATCTATTGGAGGCAGAAGCAGTCAAGGGTAGCCTAGGGTTAGGGTTAGGCTTAGGGTTAGGCTTAGGGTACGGCTTAGGGTACGGGTTCGGGGAGGGGTTCGGGTACGGCGTAGGGTATGGGTTAGGGTTAGGGTTAGGTTTAGTGTTAGGGTTAGGGCTCGGTTTAGGGTACGGGTTAGGATTAGGGTACGTTTTAGGGTTAGGGTAGGGGTTAGGGTTAGGGTACGCGTTAGGGTTAGGGTAGTTATTAAACCTATCCCACTCTCTAGATACCCCTTAGCACGTAAAGGAATATTATTTGGGGTTCCAGCCATGGAGAAGAGTTTAGACACTAGGATAAGATAAGGAACACACCCATTATAAAGAAATCACATTAGGATTCTCTTTTTAAGCTGTTCCTTCAAACACTAGTGCTTAGGAAATCTATTGGAGGCAGAAGCAGTCAAGGGTAGCCTAGGGTTAGGGTTAGGCTTAGGGTTAGGGTTAGGGTACGGCTTAGGGTACGGTTCGGGGAGGGGTTCGGGTACGGCGTAGGGTATGGGTTAGGGTTAGTGTTAGGGTTAGTGTTAGGGTTAGGGCTCGGTTTAGGGTACGGGTTAGGATTAGGGTACGTGTTAGGGTTAGGGTAGGGTTTAGGGTTAGGGTACGCATTAGGGTTAGGGTAGTTATTAAACCTATCCCACTCTCTAGATACCCCTTAGCACGTAAAGGAATATTATTTGCGGGTCCAGCCATGGAGAAGAGTTTAGACACTAGGATAAGATAAGGAACACATACATTATAAAGAAATCACATTAGGATTCTCTTTTTAAGCTGTTCCTTCAAACACTAGTGCTTAGGAAATCTATTGGAGGCAGAAGCAGTCAAGGGTAGCCTAGGGTTAGGGTTAGGCTTAGGGTTAGGGTTAGGGTACGGCTTAGGGTAGGGGTTCGGGGAGGGGTTCGGGTACGGCGTAGGGTATGGGTTAGGGTTAGGGTTAGGGTTCGTGTTAGGGTTAGGGCTCGGTTTAGGGTACGGGTTAGGATTAGGGTACGTGTTAGCGTTAGGGTAGGGGTTAGGGTTAGGGTACGCATTAGGGTTAGGGTAGTTAGTAAACCTATCCCATTCTCTAGATACCCCTTAGCACGTAAAGGAATATTATTTGGGGGTCCAGCCATGGAGAAGAGTTTAGACACTAGGATAAGATAAGGAACACACCCATTATAAAGAAATCACATTAGGATTCTCTTTTTAAGCTGTTCCTTCAAACACTAGTGCTTAGGAAATCTATTGGAGGCAGAAGCAGTCAAGGGTAGCCTAGGGTTAGGGTTAGGCTTAGGGTTAGGCTTAGGGTACGGCTTAGGGTACGGGTTCGGGGAGGGGTTCGGGTACAGCGTAGGGTATGGGTTAGGGTTAGGGTTAGGGTTAGTGTTAGGGTTAGGGCTCGGTTTAGGGTACGGGTTAGGATTAGGGTACGTGTTAGGGTTAGGGTAGTTATTAAACCTATCCCACTCTCTAGATACCCCTTAGCACGTAAAGGAATATTATTTGGGGGTCCAGCCATGGAGAAGAGTTTAGACACTAGGATAAGATAAGGAACACACCCATTATAAAGAAATCACATTAGGTTTCTCTTTTTAAGCTGTTCCTTCAAACACTAGTGCTTAGGAAATCTATTGGAGGCAGAAGCAGTCAAGGGTAGCCTAGGGTTAGGGTTAGGCTTAGGGTTAGGCTTAGGGTACGGCTTAGGGTACGGGTTCGGGGAGGGGTTCGGGTACGGCGTAGGGTATGGGTTAGGGTTAGGGTTAGTGTTAGGGTTAGGGCTCGGTTTAGGGTACGGGTTAGGATTAGGGTACGTGTTAGGGTTAGGGTAGGGGTTAGGGTTAGGGTACGCGTTAGGGTTAGGGTAGTTATTAAACCTATCCCACTCTCTAGATACCCCTTAGCACGTAAAGGAATATTATTTGGGGGTCCAGCCATGGAGAAGAGTTTAGACACTAGGATAAGATAAGGAACACACCCATTATAAAGAAATCACATTAGGATTCTCTTTTTAAGCTGTTCCTTCAAACACTAGTGCTTAGGAAATCTATTGGAGGCAGAAGCAGTCAAGGGTAGCCTAGGGTTAGGGTTAGGCTTAGGGTTAGGGTTAGGGTACGGCTTAGGGTACGGTTTCGGGGAGGGGTTCGGGTACGGCGTAGGGTATGGGTTAGGGTTAGGGTTAGGGCTCGGTTTAGGGTACGGGTTAGGATTAGGATACGTGTTAGGGTTAGGGTACGGTTTAGGGTTAGGGTACGCGTTAGGGTTAGGGTAGTTATTAAACCTATCCCACTCTCTAGATACCCCTTAGCACGTAAAGGAATATTATTTGGGGGTCCAGCCATGGAGAAGAGTTTAGACACTAGGATAAGATAAGGAACACACCCATTATAAAGAAATCACATTAGGATTCTCTTTTTAAGCTGTTCCTTCAAACACTAGTGCTTAGGAAATCTATTGGAGGCAGAAGCAGTCAAGGGTAGCCTAGGGTTAGGGTTAGGCTTAGGGTTAGGCATAGGGTACGGCTTAGGGTACGGGTTCGGGGAGGGGTTCGGGTACGGCGTAGGGTATGGGTTAGGGTTAGGGTTAGGGTTAGTGTTAGGGTTAGGGCTCGGTTTAGGGTACGGGTTAGGATTAGGGTACGTGTTAGGGTTAGGGTAGATGTTAGGGTTAGGGTACGCGTTAGGGTTAGGGTAGTTATTAAACCTATCCCACTCTCTAGATACCCCTTAGCACGTAAAGGAATATTATTTGGGGGTCCAGCCACGGAGAAGAGTTTAGACACTAGGATAAGATAAGGAACACACCCATTATAAAGAAATCACATTAGGATTCTCTTTTTAAGCTGTTCCTTCAAACACTAGTGCTTAGGAAATCTATTGGAGGCAGTAGCAGTCAACGGTAGCCTAGGGTTAGGGTTAGGCTTAGGGTTAGGCTTAGGGTACGGCTTAGGGTACGGGTTCGGGGAGGGGTTCGGGTACGGCGTAGGGTATGGGTTAGGGTTAGGGTTAGGGTTAGTGTTAGGGTTAGGGCTCGGTTTAGGGTACGGGTTAGGATTAGGGTACGTTTTAGGGTTAGGGTAGGGGTTAGGGTTAGGGTACGCGTTAGGGTTAGGGTAGTTAGTAAACCTATCCCACTCTCTAGATACCCCTTAGCACGTAAAGGAATATTATTTGGGGGTCCAGCCATGGAGAAGAGTTTAGACACTAGGATAAGATAAGGAACACACCCATTATAAAGAAATCACATTACGATTCTCTTTTTAAGCTGTTCCTTAAAACACTAGTGCTTAGGAAATCTATTGGAGGCAGAAGCAGTCAAGGGTAGCCAAGGGTTAGGGTTAGGCTTAGGGTTAGGCTTAGGGTACGGCTAGGGTACGGGTTCGGGGAGGGGTTTGGGTACGGCGTAGGATATGGGTTAGGGTTAGTGTTAGGGTTAGGGCTCGGTTTAGGGTACGGGTTAGGATTAGGGTACGTGTTAGGGTTAGGGTAGGGGTTAGGGTTAGGGTACGCGTTAGGGTTAGGGTAGTTATTAAACCTATCCCACTCTCTAGATACCCCTTAGCACGTAAAGGAATATTATTTGCGAGTCCAGCCATGGAGAAGAGTTTAGACACTAGGATAAGATAAGGAACACACCCATTATAAAGAAATCACATTAGGATTCTCTTTTTAAGCTGTTCCTTCAAACACTAGTGCTTAGGAAATCTATTGGAGGCAGAAGCAGTCAAGGGTAGCCTAGGGTTAGGGTTAGGCTTAGGGTTAGGGTCAGGGTACGGCTTAGGGTACGGTTCGGGGAGGGGTTCGGGTACGGCGTAGGGTATGGGTTAGGGTTAGGGTTAGGGTTAGTGTTAGGGTTAGGGCTCGGTTTAGGGTACGGGTTAGGATTAGGGTACGTGTTAGGGTTAGGGTAGGGGTTAGGGTTAGGGTACACGTTAGGGTTAGGGTAGTTATTAAACCTATCCCACTCTCTAGATACCCCTTAGCACGTAAAGGAATATTATTTGGGGGTCCAGCCATGGAGAAGAGTTTAGACACTAGGATAAGATAAGGAACACACCCATTATAAAGAAATCACATTAGGATTCTCTTTTTAAGCTGTTCCTTAAAACACTAGTGCTTAGGAAATCTATTGGAGGCAGAAGCAGTCAAGGGTAGCCTAGGGTTAGGGTTAGGCTTAGGGTTAGACTTAGGGTACGGCTTAGGGTACGGGTTCGGGGAGGGGTTCGGGTACGGCGTAGGGTATGGGTTAGGGTTAGGGTTAGGGTTAGTGTTAGGGTTAGGGCTCGGTTTAGGGTACGGGTTAGGATTAGGGTACGTTTTAGGGTTAGGGTAGGGGTTAGGGTTAGTGTACGCATTAGGGTTAGGGTAGTAATTAAACCTATCCCACTCTCTAGATACCCCTTAGCACGTAAAGGAATATTATTTGCGGGTCCAGCCATGGAGAAGAGTTTAGACACTAGGATAAGATAAGGAAGACATACATTATAAAGAAATCACATTAGGATTCTCTTTTTAAGCTGTTCCTTCAAACACTAGTGCTTAGGAAATCTATTGGAGGCAGAAGCAGTCAAGGGTAGCCTAGGGTTAGGGTTAGGCTTAGGGTTAGGGTTAGGGTACGGCTTCGGGTAGGGGTTCGGGGAGGGGTTCGGGTACGGCGTAGGGTATGGGTTAGGGTTAGGGTTAGGGTTCGTGTTAGGGTTAGGGCTCGGTTTAGGGTACGGGTTAGGATTAGGGTACGTGTTAGGGTTAGGGTAGGGGTTAGGGTTAGGGTACGCATTAGGGTTAGGGTAGTTAGTAAACCTATCCCATTCTCTAGATACCCCTTAGCACGTAAAGGAATATTATTTGGGGGTCCAGCCATGGAGAAGAGTTTAGACACTAGGATAAGATAAGGAACACACCCATTATAAAGAAATCACATTAGGATTCTCTTTTTAAGCTGTTCCTTCAAACACTAGTGCTTAGGAAATCTATTGGAGGCAGAAGCAGTCAAGGGTAGCCTAGGGTGAGGGTTAGGCTTAGGGTTAGGCTTAGGGTACGGCTTAGGGTACGGGTTCGGGGAGGGGTTCGGGTACGGCGTAGGGTATGGGTTAGGGTTAGGGTTAGGGTTAGTGTTAGGGTTAGGGCTCGGTTTAGGGTACGGGTTAGGATTAGGGTACGTGTTAGGGTTAGGGTAGGGGTTAGGGTTAGGGTACGCGTTAGGGTTAGGGTAGTTATTAAACCTATCCCACTCTCTAGATACCCCTTAGCACGTAAAGGAATATTATTTGGGGGTCCAGCCATGGAGAAGAGTTTAGACACTAGGATAAGATAAGGAACACACCCATTATAAAGAAATCACATTAGGATTCTCTCTTTAAGCTGTTCCTTCAAACACTAGTGCTTAGGAAATCTATTGGAGGCAGAAGCAGTCAAGGGTAGCCTAGGGTTAGGGTTAGGCTTAGGGTTAGGCTTAGGGTACGGCTTAGGGTACGGGTTCGGGGAGGGGTTCGGGTACGGCGTAGGGTATGGGTTAGGGTTAGGGTTAGTGTTAGGGTTAGGGCTCGGTTTAGGGTACGGGTTAGGATTAGGGTACGTGTTAGGGTTAGGGTAGGGGTTAGGGTTAGGGTACGCGTTAGGGTTAGGGTAGTTATTAAACCTATCCCACTCTCTAGATACCCCTTAGCACGTAAAGGAATATTATTTGGGGGTCCAGCCATGGAGAAGAGTTTAGACACTAGGATAAGATAAGGAACACACCCATTATAAAGAAATCACATTAGGATTCTCTTTTTAAGCTGTTCCTTCAAACACTAGTGCTTAGGAAATCTATTGGAGGCAGAAGCAGTCAAGGGTAGCCTAGGGTTAGGGTTAGGCTTAGGGTTAGGGTTAGGGTACGGCTTAGGGTACGGTTTCGGGGAGGGGTTCGGGTACGGCGTAGGGTATGGGTTAGGGTTAGGGTTAGGGCTCGGTTTAGGGTACGGGTTAGGATTAGGATACGTGTTAGGGTTAGGGTACGGTTTAGGGTTAGGGTACGCGTTAGGGTTAGGGTAGTTATTAAACCTATCCCACTCTCTAGATACCCCTTAGCACGTAAAGGAATATTATTTGGAGGTCCAGCCATGGAGAAGAGTTTAGACACTAGGATAAGATAAGGAACACACCCATTATAAAGAAATCACATTAGGATTCTCTTTTTAAGCTGTTCCTTCAAACACTAGTGCTTAGGAAATCTATTGGAGGCAGAAGCAGTCAAGGGTAGCCTAGGGTTAGGGTTAGGCTTAGGGTTAGGCATAGGGTACGGCTTAGGGTACGGGTTCGGGGAGGGGTTCGGGTACGGCGTAGGGTATGGGTTAGGGTTAGGGTTAGGGTTAGTGTTAGGGTTAGGGCTCGGTTTAGGGTACGGGTTAGGATTAGGGTACGTGTTAGGGTTAGGGTAGGTGTTAGGGTTAGGGTACGCGTTAGGGTTAGGGTAGTTATTAAACCTATCCCACTCTCTAGATACCCCTTAGCACGTAAAGGAATATTATTTGGGGGTCCAGCCATGGAGAAGAGTTTAGACACTAGGATAAGATAAGGAACACACCCATTATAAAGAAATCACATTAGGATTCTCTTTTTAAGCTGTTCCTTCAAACACTAGTGCTTAGGAAATCTATTGGAGGCAGAAGCAGTCAAGGGTAGCCTAGGGTTAGGGTTAGGCTTAGGGTTAGGCTTAGGGTACGGCTTAGGGTACGGGTTCGGGGAGGGGTTCGGGTACGGCGTAGGGTATGGGTTAGGGTTAGGGTTAGTGTTAGGGTTAGGGCTCGGTTTAGGGTACGGGTTAGGATTAGGGTACGTGTTAGGGTTAGGGTAGGGGTTAGGGTTAGGGTACGCGTTAGGGTTAGGGTAGTTATTAAACCTATCCCACTCTCTAGATACCCCTTAGCACGTAAAGGAATATTATTTGGGGGTCCAGCCATGGAGAAGAGTTTAGACACTAGGATAAGATAAGGAACACACCCATTATAAAGAAATCACATTAGGATTCTCTCTTTAAGCTGTTCCTTCAAACACTAGTGCTTAGGAAATCTATTGGAGGCAGAAGCAGTCAAGGGTAGCCTAGGGTTAGGGTTAGGCTTAGGGTTAGGCTTAGGGTACGGCTTAGGGTACGGGTTCGGGGAGGGGTTCGGGTACGGCGTAGGGTATGGGTTAGGGTTAGGGTTAGTGTTAGGGTTAGGGCTCGGTTTAGGGTACGGGTTAGGATTAGGGTACGTGTTAGGGTTAGGGTAGGGGTTAGGGTTAGGGTACGCGTTAGGGTTAGGGTAGTTATTAAACCTATCCCACTCTCTAGATACCCCTTAGCACGTAAAGGAATATTATTTGGGGGTCCAGCCATGGAGAAGAGTTTAGACACTAGGATAAGATAAGGAACACACCCATTATAAAGAAATCACATTAGGATTCTCTTTTTAAGCTGTTCCTTCAAACACTAGTGCTTAGGAAATCTATTGGAGGCAGAAGCAGTCAAGGGTAGCCTAGGGTTAGGGTTAGGCTTAGGGTTAGGGTTAGGGTACGGCTTAGGGTACGGTTTCGGGGAGGGGTTCGGGTACGGCGTAGGGTATGGGTTAGGGTTAGGGTTAGGGCTCGGTTTAGGGTACGGGTTAGGATTAGGATACGTGTTAGGGTTAGGGTACGGTTTAGGGTTAGGGTACGCGTTAGGGTTAGGGTAGTTATTAAACCTATCCCACTCTCTAGATACCCCTTAGCACGTAAAGGAATATTATTTGGAGGTCCAGCCATGGAGAAGAGTTTAGACACTAGGATAAGATAAGGAACACACCCATTATAAAGAAATCACATTAGGATTCTCTTTTTAAGCTGTTCCTTCAAACACTAGTGCTTAGGAAATCTATTGGAGGCAGAAGCAGTCAAGGGTAGCCTAGGGTTAGGGTTAGGCTTAGGGTTAGGCATAGGGTACGGCTTAGGGTACGGGTTCGGGGAGGGGTTCGGGTACGGCGTAGGGTATGGGTTA
The DNA here is from genome assembly GCF_028023285.1 of Balaenoptera ricei. Lineage (NCBI taxonomy): Eukaryota > Metazoa > Chordata > Mammalia > Artiodactyla > Balaenopteridae > Balaenoptera > Balaenoptera ricei. The sequence goes on along the minus strand of NW_026777920.1, from coordinate 61,882 downwards.
GGGTTAGGGTTAGGGTTAGTGTTAGGGTTAGGGCTCGGTTTAGGGTACGGGTTAGGATTAGGGTACGTGTTAGGGTTAGGGTAGGTGTTAGGGTTAGGGTACGCGTTAGGGTTAGGGTAGTTATTAAACCTATCCCACTCTCTAGATACCCCTTAGCACGTAAAGGAATATTATTTGGGGGTCCAGCCATGGAGAAGAGTTTAGACACTAGGATAAGATAAGGAACACACCCATTATAAAGAAATCACATTAGGATTCTCTTTTTAAGCTGTTCCTTCAAACACTAGTGCTTAGGAAATCTATTGGAGGCAGAAGCAGTCAAGGGTAGCCTAGGGTTAGGGTTAGGCTTAGGGTTAGGCTTAGGGTACGGCTTAGGGTACGGGTTCGGGGAGGGGTTCGGGTACGGCGTAGGGTATGGGTTAGGGTTAGGGTTAGTGTTAGGGTTAGGGCTCGGTTTAGGGTACGGGTTAGGATTAGGGTACGTGTTAGGGTTAGGGTAGGGGTTAGGGTTAGGGTACGCGTTAGGGTTAGGGTAGTTATTAAACCTATCCCACTCTCTAGATACCCCTTAGCACGTAAAGGAATATTATTTGGGGGTCCAGCCATGGAGAAGAGTTTAGACACTAGGATAAGATAAGGAACACACCCATTATAAAGAAATCACATTAGGATTCTCTCTTTAAGCTGTTCCTTCAAACACTAGTGCTTAGGAAATCTATTGGAGGCAGAAGCAGTCAAGGGTAGCCTAGGGTTAGGGTTAGGCTTAGGGTTAGGCTTAGGGTACGGCTTAGGGTACGGGTTCGGGGAGGGGTTCGGGTACGGCGTAGGGTATGGGTTAGGGTTAGGGTTAGTGTTAGGGTTAGGGCTCGGTTTAGGGTACGGGTTAGGATTAGGGTACGTGTTAGGGTTAGGGTAGGGGTTAGGGTTAGGGTACGCGTTAGGGTTAGGGTAGTTATTAAACCTATCCCACTCTCTAGATACCCCTTAGCACGTAAAGGAATATTATTTGGGGGTCCAGCCATGGAGAAGAGTTTAGACACTAGGATAAGATAAGGAACACACCCATTATAAAGAAATCACATTAGGATTCTCTTTTTAAGCTGTTCCTTCAAACACTAGTGCTTAGGAAATCTATTGGAGGCAGAAGCAGTCAAGGGTAGCCTAGGGTTAGGGTTAGGCTTAGGGTTAGGGTTAGGGTACGGCTTAGGGTACGGTTTCGGGGAGGGGTTCGGGTACGGCGTAGGGTATGGGTTAGGGTTAGGGTTAGGGCTCGGTTTAGGGTACGGGTTAGGATTAGGATACGTGTTAGGGTTAGGGTACGGTTTAGGGTTAGGGTACGCGTTAGGGTTAGGGTAGTTATTAAACCTATCCCACTCTCTAGATACCCCTTAGCACGTAAAGGAATATTATTTGGAGGTCCAGCCATGGAGAAGAGTTTAGACACTAGGATAAGATAAGGAACACACCCATTATAAAGAAATCACATTAGGATTCTCTTTTTAAGCTGTTCCTTCAAACACTAGTGCTTAGGAAATCTATTGGAGGCAGAAGCAGTCAAGGGTAGCCTAGGGTTAGGGTTAGGCTTAGGGTTAGGCATAGGGTACGGCTTAGGGTACGGGTTCGGGGAGGGGTTCGGGTACGGCGTAGGGTATGGGTTAGGGTTAGGGTTAGGGTTAGTGTTAGGGTTAGGGCTCGGTTTAGGGTACGGGTTAGGATTAGGGTACGTGTTAGGGTTAGGGTAGGTGTTAGGGTTAGGGTACGCGTTAGGGTTAGGGTAGTTATTAAACCTATCCCACTCTCTAGATACCCCTTAGCACGTAAAGGAATATTATTTGGGGGTCCAGCCACGGAGAAGAGTTTAGACACTAGGATAAGATAAGGAACACACCCATTATAAAGAAATCACATTAGGATTCTCTTTTTAAGCTGTTCCTTCAAACACTAGTGCTTAGGAAATCTATTGGAGGCAGAAGCAGTCAAGGGTAGCCTAGGGTTAGGGTTAGGCTTAGGGTTAGGCATAGGGTACGGCTTAGGGTACGGGTTCGGGGAGGGGTTCGGGTACGGCGTAGGGTATGGGTTAGGGTTAGGGTTAGGGTTAGTGTTAGGGTTAGGGCTCGGTTTAGGGTACGGGTTAGGATTAGGGTACGTGTTAGGGTTAGGGTAGGTGTTAGGGTTAGGGTACGCGTTAGGGTTAGGGTAGTTATTAAACCTATCCCACTCTCTAGATACCCCTTAGCACGTAAAGGAATATTATTTGGGGGTCCAGCCATGGAGAAGAGTTTAGACACTAGGATAAGATAAGGAACACACCCATTATAAAGAAATCACATTAGGATTCTCTTTTTAAGCTGTTCCTTCAAACACTAGTGCTTAGGAAATCTATTGGAGGCAGAAGCAGTCAACGGTAGCCTAGGGTTAGGGTTAGGCTTAGGGTTAGGCTTAGGGTACGGCTTAGGGTACGGGTTCGGGGAGGGGTTCGGGTACGGCGTAGGGTATGGGTTAGGGTTAGGGTTAGTGTTAGGGTTAGGGCTCGGTTTAGGGTACGGGTTAGGATTAGGGTACGTGTTAGGGTTAGGGTAGGGGTTAGGGTTAGGGTACGCGTTAGGGTTAGGGTAGTTATTAAACCTATCCCACTCTCTAGATACCCCTTAGCACGTAAAGGAATATTATTTGGGGGTCCAGCCATGGAGAAGAGTTTAGACACTAGGATAAGATAAGGAACACACCCATTATAAAGAAATCACATTAGGATTCTCTTTTTAAGCTGTTCCTTCAAACACTAGTGCTTAGGAAATCTATTGGAGGCAGAAGCAGTCAAGGGTAGCCTAGGGTTAGGGTTAGGCTTAGGGTTAGGGTTAGGGTACGGCTTAGGGTACGGTTTCGGGGAGGGGTTCGGGTACGGCGTAGGGTATGGGTTAGGGTTAGGGTTAGGGCTCGGTTTAGGGTACGGGTTAGGATTAGGATACGTGTTAGGGTTAGGGTACGGTTTAGGGTTAGGGTACGCGTTAGGGTTAGGGTAGTTATTAAACCTATCCCACTCTCTAGATACCCCTTAGCACGTAAAGGAATATTATTTGGGGGTCCAGCCATGGAGAAGAGTTTAGACACTAGGATAAGATAAGGAACACACCCATTATAAAGAAATCACATTAGGATTCTCTTTTTAAGCTGTTCCTTCAAACACTAGTGCTTAGGAAATCTATTGGAGGCAGAAGCAGTCAAGGGTAGCCTAGGGTTAGGGTTAGGCTTAGGGTTAGGCATAGGGTACGGCTTAGGGTACGGGTTCGGGGAGGGGTTCGGGTACGGCGTAGGGTATGGGTTAGGGTTAGGGTTAGGGTTAGTGTTAGGGTTAGGGCTCGGTTTAGGGTACGGGTTAGGATTAGGGTACGTGTTAGGGTTAGGGTAGGTGTTAGGGTTAGGGTACGCGTTAGGGTTAGGGTAGTTATTAAACCTATCCCACTCTCTAGATACCCCTTAGCACGTAAAGGAATATTATTTGGGGGTCCAGCCACGGAGAAGAGTTTAGACACTAGGATAAGATAAGGAACACACCCATTATAAAGAAATCACATTAGGATTCTCTTTTTAAGCTGTTCCTTCAAACACTAGTGCTTAGGAAATCTATTGGAGGCAGAAGCAGTCAAGGGTAGCCTAGGGTTAGGGTTAGGCTTAGGGTTAGGCTTAGGGTACGGCTTAGGGTACGGTTCGGGGAGGGGTTCGGGTACGGCGTAGGGTATGGGTTAGGGTTAGGGTTAGGGTTAGTGTTAGGGTTAGGGCTCGGTTTAGGGTACGGGTTAGGATTAGGGTACGTTTTAGGGTTAGGGTAGGGGTTAGGGTTAGGGTACGCATTAGGGTTAGGGTAGTTATTAAACCTATCCCACTCTCTAGATACCCCTTAGCACGTAAAGGAATATTATTTGCGGGTCCAGCCATGGAGAAGAGTTTAGACACTAGGATAAGATAAGGAAGACATACATTATAAAGAAATCACATTAGGATTCTCTTTTTAAGCTGTTCCTTCAAACACTAGTGCTTAGGAAATCTATTGGAGGCAGAAGCAGTCAAGGGTAGCCTAGGGTTAGGGTTAGGCTTAGGGTTAGGGTTGGGTACGGCTTAGGGTACGGTTTCGGGGAGGGGTTCGGGTACGGCGTAGGGTATGGGTTAGGGTTAGGGTTAGGGCTCGGTTTAGGGTACGGGTTAGGATTAGGATACGTGTTAGGGTTAGGGTACGGTTTAGGGTTAGGGTACGCGTTAGGGTTAGGGTAGTTATTAAACCTATCCCACTCTCTAGATACCCCTTAGCACGTAAAGGAATATTATTTGGGGGTCCAGCCATGGAGAAGAGTTTAGACACTAGGATAAGATAAGGAACACACCCATTATAAAGAAATCACATTAGGATTCTCTTTTTAAGCTGTTCCTTCAAACACTAGTGCTTAGGAAATCTATTGGAGGCAGAAGCAGTCAAGGGTAGCCTAGGGTTAGGGTTAGGCTTAGGGTTAGGCATAGGGTACGGCTTAGGGTACGGGTTCGGGGAGGGGTTCGGGTACGGCGTAGGGTATGGGTTAGGGTTAGGGTTAGGGTTAGTGTTAGGGTTAGGGCTCGGTTTAGGGTACGGGTTAGGATTAGGGTACGTGTTAGGGTTAGGGTAGGTGTTAGGGTTAGGGTACGCGTTAGGGTTAGGGTAGTTATTAAACCTATCCCACTCTCTAGATACCCCTTAGCACGTAAAGGAATATTATTTGGGGGTCCAGCCACGGAGAAGAGTTTAGACACTAGGATAAGATAAGGAACACACCCATTATAAAGAAATCACATTAGGATTCTCTTTTTAAGCTGTTCCTTCAAACACTAGTGCTTAGGAAATCTATTGGAGGCAGAAGCAGTCAAGGGTAGCCTAGGGTTAGGGTTAGGCTTAGGGTTAGGCATAGGGTACGGCTTAGGGTACGGGTTCGGGGAGGGGTTCGGGTACGGCGTAGGGTATGGGTTAGGGTTAGGGTTAGGGTTAGTGTTAGGGTTAGGGCTCGGTTTAGGGTACGGGTTAGGATTAGGGTACGTGTTAGGGTTAGGGTAGGTGTTAGGGTTAGGGTACGCGTTAGGGTTAGGGTAGTTATTAAACCTATCCCACTCTCTAGATACCCCTTAGCACGTAAAGGAATATTATTTGGGGGTCCAGCCATGGAGAAGAGTTTAGACACTAGGATAAGATAAGGAACACACCCATTATAAAGAAATCACATTAGGATTCTCTTTTTAAGCTGTTCCTTCAAACACTAGTGCTTAGGAAATCTATTGGAGGCAGAAGCAGTCAACGGTAGCCTAGGGTTAGGGTTAGGCTTAGGGTTAGGCTTAGGGTACGGCTTAGGGTACGGGTTCGGGGAGGGGTTCGGGTACGGCGTAGGGTATGGGTTAGGGTTAGGGTTAGTGTTAGGGTTAGGGCTCGGTTTAGGGTACGGGTTAGGATTAGGGTACGTGTTAGGGTTAGGGTAGGGGTTAGGGTTAGGGTACGCGTTAGGGTTAGGGTAGTTATTAAACCTATCCCACTCTCTAGATACCCCTTAGCACGTAAAGGAATATTATTTGGGGGTCCAGCCATGGAGAAGAGTTTAGACACTAGGATAAGATAAGGAACACACCCATTATAAAGAAATCACATTAGGATTCTCTTTTTAAGCTGTTCCTTCAAACACTAGTGCTTAGGAAATCTATTGGAGGCAGAAGCAGTCAAGGGTAGCCTAGGGTTAGGGTTAGGCTTAGGGTTAGGGTTAGGGTACGGCTTAGGGTACGGTTTCGGGGAGGGGTTCGGGTACGGCGTAGGGTATGGGTTAGGGTTAGGGTTAGGGCTCGGTTTAGGGTACGGGTTAGGATTAGGGTACGTGTTAGGGTTAGGGTAGGTGTTAGGGTTAGGGTACGCGTTAGGGTTAGGGTAGTTATTAAACCTATCCCACTCTCTAGATACCCCTTAGCACGTAAAGGAATATTATTTGGGGGTCCAGCCACGGAGAAGAGTTTAGACACTAGGATAAGATAAGGAACACACCCATTACAAAGAAATCACATTAGGATTCTCTTTTTAAGCTGTTCCTTCAAACACTAGTGCTTAGGAAATCTATTGGAGGCAGAAGCAGTCAAGGGTAGCCTAGGGTTAGGGTTAGGCTTAGGGTTAGGCTTAGGGTACGGCTTAGGGTACGGTTCGGGGATGGGTTCGGGTACGGCGTAGGGTATGGGTTAGGGTTAGGGTTAGGGTTAGTGTTAGGGTTAGGGCTCGGTTTAGGGTACGGGTTAGGATTAGGGTACGTTTTAGGGTTAGGGTAGGGGTTAGGGTTAGGGTACGCATTAGGGTTAGGGTAGTTATTAAACCTATCCCACTCTCTAGATACCCCTTAGCACGTAAAGGAATATTATTTGCGGGTCCAGCCATGGAGAAGAGTTTAGACACTAGGATAAGATAAGGAAGACATACATTATAAAGAAATCACATTAGGATTCTCTTTTTAAGCTGTTCCTTCAAACACTAGTGCTTAGGAAATCTATTGGAGGCAGAAGCAGTCAAGGGTAGCCTAGGGTTAGGGTTAGGCTTAGGGTTAGGGTTAGGGTACGGCTTAGGGTAGGGGTTCGGGCAGGGGTTCGGGTACGGCGTAGGGTATGGGTTAGGGTTAGGGTTAGGGTTAGTGTTAGGGTTAGGGCTCGGTTTAGGGTACGGGTTAGGATTAGGGTACGTTTTAGGGTTAGGGTAGGGGTTAGGGTTAGTGTACGCGTTAGGGTTAGGGTAGTTATTAAACCTATCCCACTCTCTAGATACCCCTTAGCACGTAAAGGAATATTATTTGGGAGTCCAGCCATGGAGAAGAGTTTAGACACTAGGATAAGATAAGGAACACACCCATTATAAAGAAATCACATTAGGATTCTCTTTTTAAGCTGTTCCTTCAAACACTAGTGCTTAGGAAATCTATTGGAGGCAGAAGCAGTCAAGGGTAGCCTAGGGTTAGGGTACGGCTTAGGGTTAGGGTTAGGGTACGGCTTAGGGTACGGTTCGGGGAGGGGTTCGGGTACGGCGTAGGGTATGGGTTAGGGTTAGGGTTAGGGTTAGTGTTAGGGTTAGGGCTCGGTTTAGGGTACGGGTTAGGATTAGGGTACGTGTTAGGGTTAGGGTAGGGGTTAGGGTTAGGGTACGCGTTAGGGTTAGGGTAGTTATTAAACCTATCCCACTCTCTAGATACCCCTTAGCACGTAAAGGAATATTATTTGGGGGTCCAGCCATGGAGAAGAGTTTAGACACTAGGATAAGATAAGGAACACACCCATTATAAAGAAATCACATTAGGATTCTCTCTTTAAGCTGTTCCTTAAAACACTAGTGCTTAGGAAATCTATTGGAGGCAGAAGCAGTCAAGGGTAGCCTAGGGTTAGGGTTAGGCTTAGGGTTAGGCTTAGGGTACGGCTTAGGGTACGGGTTTGGGGAGGGGTTCGGGTACGGCGTAGGGTATGGGTTAGGGTTAGGGTTAGTGTTACGGTTAGGGCTCGGTTTAGGGTACGGGTTAGGATTAGGGTACGTGTTAGGGTTAGGGTAGGGGTTAGGGTTAGGGTACGCGTTAGGGTTAGGGTAGTTATTAAACCTATCCCACTCTCTAGATACCCCTTAGCACGTAAAGGAATATTATTTGGGGGTCCAGCCATGGAGAAGAGTTTAGACACTAGGATAAGATAAGGAACACACCCATTATAAAGAAATCACATTAGGATTCTCTTTTTAAGCTGTTCCTTCAAACACTAGTGCTTAGGAAATCTATTGGAGGCAGAAGCAGTCAAGGGTAGCCTAGGGTTAGGGTTAGGCTTAGGGTTAGGGTTAGGGTACGGCTTAGGGTACGGTTTCGGGGAGGGGTTCGGGTACGGCGTAGGGTATGGGTTAGGGTTAGGGTTAGGGCTCGGTTTAGGGTACGGGTTAGGATTAGGATACGTGTTAGGGTTAGGGTACGGTTTAGGGTTAGGGTACGCGTTAGGGTTAGGGTAGTTATTAAACCTATCCCACTCTCTAGATACCCCTTAGCACGTAAAGGAATATTATTTGGGGGTCCAGCCATGGAGAAGAGTTTAGACACTAGGATAAGATAAGGAACACACCCATTATAAAGAAATCACATTAGGATTCTCTTTTTAAGCTGTTCCTTCAAACACTAGTGCTTAGGAAATCTATTGGAGGCAGAAGCAGTCAAGGGTAGCCTAGGGTTAGGGTTAGGCTTAGGGTTAGGCATAGGGTACGGCTTAGGGTACGGGTTCGGGGAGGGGTTCGGGTACGGCGTAGGGTATGGGTTAGGGTTAGGGTTAGGGTTAGTGTTAGGGTTAGGGCTCGGTTTAGGGTACGGGTTAGGATTAGGGTACGTGTTAGGGTTAGGGTAGGTGTTAGGGTTAGGGTACGCGTTAGGGTTAGGGTAGTTATTAAACCTATCCCACTCTCTAGATACCCCTTAGCACGTAAAGGAATATTATTTGGGGGTCCAGCCACGGAGAAGAGTTTAGACACTAGGATAAGATAAGGAACACACCCATTATAAAGAAATCACATTAGGATTCTCTTTTTAAGCTGTTCCTTCAAACACTAGTGCTTAGGAAATCTATTGGAGGCAGAAGCAGTCAACGGTAGCCTAGGGTTAGGGTTAGGCTTAGGGTTAGGCTTAGGGTACGGCTTAGGGTACGGGTTCGGGGAGGGGTTCGGGTACGGCGTAGGGTATGGGTTAGGGTTAGGGATAGGGTTAGTGTTAGGGTTAGGGCTCGGTTTAGGGTACGGGTTAGGATTAGGGTACGTTTTAGGGTTAGGGTAGGGGTTAGGGTTAGGGTACGCGTTAGGGTTAGGGTAGTTATTAAACCTATCCCACTCTCTAGATACCCCTTAGCACGTAACGGAATATTATTTGGGGGTCCAGCCATGGAGAAGAGTTTAGACACTAGGATAAGATAAGGAACACACCCATTATAAAGAAATCACATTAGGATTCTCTTTTTAAGCTGTTCCTTCAAACACTAGTGCTTAGGAAATCTATTGGAGGCAGAAGCAGTCAAGGGTAGCCTAGGGTTAGGGTTAGGCTTAGGGTTAGGGTTAGGGTACGGCTTAGGGTACGGTTTCGGGGAGGGGTTCGGGTACGGCGTAGGGTATGGGTTAGGGTTAGGGTTAGGGCTCGGTTTAGGGTACGGGTTAGGATTAGGATACGTGTTAGGGTTAGGGTACGGTTTAGGGTTAGGGTACGCGTTAGGGTTAGGGTAGTTATTAAACCTATCCCACTCTCTAGATACCCCTTAGCACGTAAAGGAATATTATTTGGGGGTCCAGCCATGGAGAAGAGTTTAGACACTAGGATAAGATAAGGAACACACCCATTATAAAGAAATCACATTAGGATTCTCTTTTTAAGCTGTTCCTTCAAACACTAGTGCTTAGGAAATCTATTGGAGGCAGAAGCAGTCAAGGGTAGCCTAGGGTTAGGGTTAGGCTTAGGGTTAGGCATAGGGTACGGCTTAGGGTACGGGTTCGGGGAGGGGTTCGGGTACGGCGTAGGGTATGGGTTAGGGTTAGGGTTAGGGTTAGTGTTAGGGTTAGGGCTCGGTTTAGGGTACGGGTTAGGATTAGGGTACGTGTTAGGGTTAGGGTAGGTGTTAGGGTTAGGGTACGCGTTAGGGTTAGGGTAGTTATTAAACCTATCCCACTCTCTAGATACCCCTTAGCACGTAAAGGAATATTATTTGGGGGTCCAGCCACGGAGAAGAGTTTAGACACTAGGATAAGATAAGGAACACACCCATTAAAGAAATCACATTAGGATTCCTTTTTAAGCTGTTCCTTCAAACACTAGTGCTTAGGAAATCTATTGGAGGCAGAAGCAGTCAACGGTAGCCTAGGGTTAGGGTTAGGCTTAGGGTTAGGCTTAGGGTACGGCTTAGGGTACGGGTTCGGGGAGGGGTTCGGGTACGGCGTAGGGTATGGGTTAGGGTTAGGGTTAGGGTTAGTGTTAGGGTTAGGGCTCGGTTTAGGGTACGGGTTAGGATTAGGGTACGTTTTAGGGTTAGGGTAGGGGTTAGGGTTAGGGTACGCGTTAGGGTTAGGGTAGTTAGTAAACCTATCCCACTCTCTAGATACCCCTTAGCACGTAAAGGAATATTATTTGGGGGTCCAGCCATGGAGAAGAGTTTAGACACTAGGATAAGATAAGGAACACACCCATTATAAAGAAATCACATTACGATTCTCTTTTTAAGCTGTTCCTTAAAACACTAGTGCTTAGGAAATCTATTGGAGGCAGAAGCAGTCAAGGGTAGCCAAGGGTTAGGGTTAGGCTTAGGGTTAGGCTTAGGGTACGGCTAGGGTACGTGTTCGGGGAGGGGTTCGGGTACGGCGTAGGATATGGGTTAGGGTTAGTGTTAGGGTTAGGGCTCGGTTTAGGGTACGGGTTAGGATTAGGGTACGTGTTAGGGTTAGGGTAGGGGTTAGGGTTAGGGTACGCGTTAGGGTTAGGGTAGTTATTAAACCTATCCCACTCTCTAGATACCCCTTAGCACGTAAAGGAATATTATTTGCGAGTCCAGCCATGGAGAAGAGTTTAGACACTAGGATAAGATAAGGAACACACCCATTATAAAGAAATCACATTAGGATTCTCTTTTTAAGCTGTTCCTTCAAACACTAGTGCTTAGGAAATCTATTGGAGGCAGAAGCAGTCAAGGGTAGCCTAGGGTTAGGGTTAGGCTTAGGGTTAGGGTCAGGGTACGGCTTAGGGTACGGTTCGGGGAGGGGTTCGGGTACGGCGTAGGGTATGGGTTAGGGTTAGGGTTAGGGTTAGTGTTAGGGTTAGGGCTCGGTTTAGGGTACGGGTTAGGATTAGGGTACGTGTTAGGGTTAGGGTAGGTGTTAGGGTTAGGGTACACGTTAGGGTTAGGGTAGTTATTAAACCTATCCCACTCTCTAGATACCCCTTAGCACGTAAAGGAATATTATTTGGGGGTCCAGCCATGGAGAAGAGTTTAGACACTAGGATAAGATAAGGAACACACCCATTATAAAGAAATCACATTAGGATTCTCTTTTTAAGCTGTTCCTTAAAACACTAGTGCTTAGGAAATCTATTGGAGGCAGAAGCAGTCAAGGGTAGCCTAGGGTTAGGGTTAGGCTTAGGGTTAGACTTAGGGTACGGCTTAGGGTACGGGTTCGGGGAGGGGTTCGGGTACGGCGTAGGGTATGGGTTAGGGTTAGGGTTAGGGTTAGTGTTAGGGTTAGGGCTCGGTTTAGGGTACGGGTTAGGATTAGGGTACGTTTTAGGGTTAGGGTAGGGGTTAGGGTTAGGGTACGCATTAGGGTTAGGGTAGTTATTAAACCTATCCCACTCTCTAGATACCCCTTAGCACGTAAAGGAATATTATTTGCGGGTCCAGCCATGGAGAAGAGTTTAGACACTAGGATAAGATAAGGAAGACATACATTATAAAGAAATCACATTAGGATTCTCTTTTTAAGCTGTTCCTTCAAACACTAGTGCTTAGGAAATCTATTGGAGGCAGAAGCAGTCAAGGGTAGCCTAGGGTTAGGGTTAGGCTTAGGGTTAGGGTTAGGGTACGGCTTCGGGTAGGGGTTCGGGGAGGGGTTCGGGTACGGCGTAGGGTATGGGTTAGGGTTAGGGTTAGGGTTCGTGTTAGGGTTAGGGCTCGGTTTAGGGTACGGGTTAGGATTAGGGTACGTGTTAGGGTTAGGGTAGGGGTTAGGGTTAGGGTACGCATTAGGGTTAGGGTAGTTAGTAAACCTATCCCATTCTCTAGATACCCCTTAGCACGTAAAGGAATATTATTTGGGGGTCCAGCCATGGAGAAGAGTTTAGACACTAGGATAAGATAAGGAACACACCCATTATAAAGAAATCACATTAGGATTCTCTTTTTAAGCTGTTCCTTCAAACACTAGTGCTTAGGAAATCTATTGGAGGCAGAAGCAGTCAAGGGTAGCCTAGGGTTAGGGTTAGGCTTAGGGTTAGGCTTAGGGTACGGCTTAGGGTACGGGTTCGGGGAGGGGTTCGGGTACGGCGTAGGGTATGGGTTAGGGTTAGGGTTAGGGTTAGTGTTAGGGTTAGGGCTCGGTTTAGGGTACGGGTTAGGATTAGGGTACGTGTTAGGGTTAGGGTAGGGGTTAGGGTTAGGGTACGCGTTAGGGTTAGGGTAGTTATTAAACCTATCCCACTCTCTAGATACCCCTTAGCACGTAAAGGAATATTATTTGGGGGTCCAGCCATGGAGAAGAGTTTAGACACTAGGATAAGATAAGGAACACACCCATTATAAAGAAATCACATTAGGATTCTCTCTTTAAGCTGTTCCTTCAAACACTAGTGCTTAGGAAATCTATTGGAGGCAGAAGCAGTCAAGGGTAGCCTAGGGTTAGGGTTAGGCTTAGGGTTAGGCTTAGAGTACGGCTTAGGGTACGGGTTCGGGGAGGGGTTCGGGTACGGCGTAGGGTATGGGTTAGGGTTAGGGTTAGTGTTAGGGTTAGGGCTCGGTTTAGGGTACGGGTTAGGATTAGGGTACGTGTTAGGGTTAGGGTAGGGGTTAGGGTTAGGGTACGCGTTAGGGTTAGGGTAGTTATTAAACCTATCCCACTCTCTAGATACCCCTTAGCACGTAAAGGAATATTATTTGGGGGTCCAGCCATGGAGAAGAGTTTAGACACTAGGATAAGATAAGGAACACACCCATTATAAAGAAATCACATTAGGATTCTCTTTTTAAGCTGTTCCTTCAAACACTAGTGCTTAGGAAATCTATTGGAGGCAGAAGCAGTCAAGGGTAGCCTAGGGTTAGGGTTAGGCTTAGGGTTAGGGTTAGGGTACGGCTTAGGGTACGGTTTCGGGGAGGGGTTCGGGTACGGCGTAGGGTATGGGTTAGGGTTAGGGTTATGGCTCGGTTTAGGGTACGGGTTAGGATTAGGATACGTGTTAGGGTTAGGGTACGGTTTAGGGTTAGGGTACGCGTTAGGGTTAGGGTAGTTATTAAACCTATCCCACTCTCTAGATACCCCTTAGCACGTAAAGGAATATTATTTGGGGGTCCAGCCATGGAGAAGAGTTTAGACACTAGGATAAGATAAGGAACACACCCATTATAAAGAAATCACATTAGGATTCTCTTTTTAAGCTGTTCCTTCAAACACTAGTGCTTAGGAAATCTATTGGAGGCAGAAGCAGTCAAGGGTAGCCTAGGGTTAGGGTTAGGCTTAGGGTTAGGCATAGGGTACGGCTTAGGGTACGGGTTCGGGGAGGGGTTCGGGTACGGCGTAGGGTATGGGTTAGGGTTAGGGTTAGGGTTAGTGTTAGGGTTAGGGCTCGGTTTAGGGTACGGGTTAGGATTAGGGTACGTGTTAGGGTTAGGGTAGGTGTTAGGGTTAGGGTACGCGTTAGGGTTAGGGTAGTTATTAAACCTATCCCACTCTCTAGATACCCCTTAGCACGTAAAGGAATATTATTTGGGGGTCCAGCCACGGAGAAGAGTTTAGACACTAGGATAAGATAAGGAACACACCCATTATAAAGAAATCACATTAGGATTCTCTTTTTAAGCTGTTCCTTCAAACACTAGTGCTTAGGAAATCTATTGGAGGCAGAAGCAGTCAAGGGTAGCCTAGGGTTAGGGTTAGGCTTAGGGTTAGGCATAGGGTACGGCTTAGGGTACGGGTTCGGGGAGGGGTTCGGGTACGGCGTAGGGTATGGGTTAGGGTTAGGGTTAGGGTTAGTGTTAGGGTTAGGGCTCGGTTTAGGGTACGGGTTAGGATTAGGGTACGTGTTAGGGTTAGGGTAGGTGTTAGGGTTAGGGTACGCGTTAGGGTTAGGGTAGTTATTAAACCTATCCCACTCTCTAGATACCCCTTAGCACGTAAAGGAATATTATTTGGGGGTCCAGCCACGGAGAAGAGTTTAGACACTAGGATAAGATAAGGAACACACCCATTATAAAGAAATCACATTAGGATTCTCTTTTTAAGCTGTTCCTTCAAACACTAGTGCTTAGGAAATCTATTGGAGGCAGAAGCAGTCAACGGTAGCCTAGGGTTAGGGTTAGGCTTAGGGTTAGGCTTAGGGTACGGCTTAGGTTACGGGTTCGGGGAGGGGTTCGGGTACGGCGTAGGGTATGGGTTAGGGTTAGGGTTAGTGTTAGGGTTAGGGCTCGGTTTAGGGTACGGGTTAGGATTAGGGTACGTGTTAGGGTTAGGGTAGGGGTTAGGGTTAGGGTACGCGTTAGGGTTAGGGTAGTTATTAAACCTATCCCACTCTCTAGATACCCCTTAGCACGTAAAGGAATATTATTTGGGGGTCCAGCCATGGAGAAGAGTTTAGACACTAGGATAAGATAAGGAACACACCCATTATAAAGAAATCACATTAGGATTCTCTTTTTAAGCTGTTCCTTCAAACACTAGTGCTTAGGAAATCTATTGGAGGCAGAAGCAGTCAAGGGTAGCCTAGGGTTAGGGTTAGGCTTAGGGTTAGGGTTAGGGTACGGCTTAGGGTACGGTTTCGGGGAGGGGTTCGGGTACGGCGTAGGGTATGGGTTAGGGTTAGGGTTAGGGCTCGGTTTAGGGTACGGGTTAGGATTAGGATACGTGTTAGGGTTAGGGTACGGTTTAGGGTTAGGGTACGCGTTAGGGTTAGGGTAGTTATTAAACCTATCCCACTCTCTAGATACCCCTTAGCACGTAAAGGAATATTATTTGGGGGTCCAGCCATGGAGAAGAGTTTAGACACTAGGATAAGATAAGGAACACACCCATTATAAAGAAATCACATTAGGATTCTCTTTTTAAGCTGTTCCTTCAAACACTAGTGCTTAGGAAATCTATTGGAGGCAGAAGCAGTCAAGGGTAGCCTAGGGTTAGGGTTAGGCTTAGGGTTAGGCATAGGGTACGGCTTAGGGTACGGGTTCGGGGAGGGGTTCGGGTACGGCGTAGGGTATGGGTTAGGGTTAGGGTTAGGGTTAGTGTTAGGGTTAGGGCTCGGTTTAGGGTACGGGTTAGGATTCGGGTACGTGTTAGGGTTAGGGTAGGTGTTAGGGTTAGGGTACGCGTTAGGGTTAGGGTACGCGTTAGGGTTAGGGTAGTTATTAAACCTATCCCACTCTCTAGATACCCCTTAGCACGTAAAGGAATATTATTTGGGGGTCCAGCCACGGAGAAGAGTTTAGACACTAGGATAAGATAAGGAACACACCCATTATAAAGAAATCACATTAGGATTCTCTTTTTAAGCTGTTCCTTCAAACACTAGTGCTTAGGAAATCTATTGGAGGCAGAAGCAGTCAAGGGTAGCCTAGGGTTAGGGTTAGGCTTAGGGTTAGGCTTAGGGTACGGCTTAGGGTACGGTTCGGGGAGGGGTTCGGGTACGGCGTAGGGTATGGGTTAGGGTTAGGGTTAGGGTTAGTGTTAGGGTTAGGGCTCGGTTTAGGGTACGGGTTAGGATTAGGGTACGTTTTAGGGTTAGGGTAGGGGTTAGGGTTAGGTTACGCATTAGGGTTAGGGTAGTTATTAAACCTATCCCACTCTCTAGATACCCCTTAGCACGTAAAGGAATATTATTTGCGGGTCCAGCCATGGAGAAGAGTTTAGACACTAGGATAAGATAAGGAAGACATACATTATAAAGAAATCACATTAGGATTCTCTTTTTAAGCTGTTCCTTCAAACACTAGTGCTTAGGAAATCTATTGGAGGCAGAAGCAGTCAAGGGTAGCCTAGGGTTAGGGTTAGGCTTAGGGTTAGGGTTAGGGTACGGCTTAGGGTAGGGGTTCGGGGAGGGGTTCGGGTACGGCGTAGGGTATGGGTTAGGGTTAGGGTTAGGGTTAGTGTTAGGGTTAGGGCTCGGTTTAGGGTACGGGTTAGGATTAGGGTACGTGTTAGGGTTAGGGTAGGGGTTAGGGTTAGGGTACGCGTTAGGGTTAGGGTAGTTATTAAACCTATCCCACTCTCTAGATACCCCTTAGCACGTAAAGGAATATTATTTGGGGGTCCAGCCATGGAGAAGAGTTTAGACACTAGGATAAGATAAGGAACACACCCATTATAAAGAAATCACATTAGGATTCTCTTTTTAAGCTGTTCCTTCAAACACTAGTGCTTAGGAAATCTATTGGAGGCAGAAGCAGTCAAGGGTAGCCTAGGGTTAGGGTTAGGCTTAGGGTTAGGGTTAGGGTACGGCTTAGGGTACGGTTTCGGGGAGGGGTTCGGGTACGGCGTAGTGTATGGGTTAGGGTTAGGGTTAGGGCTCGGTTTAGGGTACGGGTTAGGATTAGGATACGTGTTAGGGTTAGGGTACGGTTTAGGGTTAGGGTACGCGTTAGGGTTAGGGTAGTTATTAAACCTATCCCACTCTCTAGATACCCCTTAGCACGTAAAGGAATATTATTTGGGGGTCCAGCCATGGAGAAGAGTTTAGACACTAGGATAAGATAAGGAACACACCCATTATAAAGAAATCACATTAGGATTCTCTTTTTAAGCTGTTCCTTCAAACACTAGTGCTTAGGAAATCTATTGGAGGCAGAAGCAGTCAAGGGTAGCCTAGGGTTAGGGTTAGGCTTAGGGTTAGGCATAGGGTACGGCTTAGGGTACGGGTTCGGGGAGGGGTTCGGGTACGGCGTAGGGTATGGGTTAGGGTTAGGGTTAGGGTTAGTGTTAGGGTTAGGGCTCGGTTTAGTTTACGGGTTAGGATTAGGGTACGTGTTAGGGTTAGGGTAGGTGTTAGGGTTAGGGTACGCGTTAGGGTTAGGGTAGTTATTAAACCTATCCCACTCTCTAGATACCCCTTAGCACGTAAAGGAATATTATTTGGGGGTCCAGCCACGGAGAAGAGTTTAGACACTAGGATAAGATAAGGAACACACCCATTATAAAGAAATCACATTAGGATTCTCTTTTTAAGCTGTTCCTTCAAACACTAGTGCTTAGGAAATCTATTGGAGGCAGAAGCAGTCAACGGTAGCCTAGGGTTAGGGTTAGGCTTAGGGTTAGGCTTAGGGTACGGCTTAGGGTACGGGTTCGGGGAGGGGTTCGGGTACGGCGTAGGGTATGGGTTAGGGTTAGGGTTAGGGTTAGTGTTAGGGTTAGGGCTCGGTTTAGGGTACGGGTTAGGATTAGGGTACGTTTTAGGGTTAGGGTAGGGGTTAGGGTTAGGGTACGCGTTAGGGTTAGGGTAGTTATTAAACCTATCCCACTCTCTAGATACCCCTTAGCACGTAAAGGAATATTATTTGGGGGTCCAGCCATGGAGAAGAGTTTAGACACTAGGATAAGATAAGGAACACACCCATTATAAAGAAATCACATTAGGATTCTCTTTTTAAGCTGTTCCTTCAAACACTAGTGCTTAGGAAATCTATTGGAGGCAGAAGCAGTCAAGGGTAGCCTAGGGTTAGGGTTAGGCTTAGGGTTAGGGTTGGGTACGGCTTAGGGTACGGTT
This sequence comes from Balaenoptera ricei, assembly GCF_028023285.1. Lineage (NCBI taxonomy): Eukaryota > Metazoa > Chordata > Mammalia > Artiodactyla > Balaenopteridae > Balaenoptera > Balaenoptera ricei. Next base: position 44,405 of record NW_026777920.1, on the reverse strand, counting down.
TCGGGGAGGGGTTCGGGTACGGCGTAGGGTATGCGTTAGGGTTAGGTTTAGGGCTCGGTTTAGGGTACGGGTTAGGATTAGGATACGTGTTAGGGTTAGGGTACGGTTTAGGGTTAGGGTACGCGTTAGGGTTAGGGTAGTTATTAAACCTATCCCACTCTCTAGATACCCCTTAGCACGTAAAGGAATATTATTTGGGGGTCCAGCCATGGAGAAGAGTTTAGACACTAGGATAAGATAAGGAACACACCCATTATAAAGAAATCACATTAGGATTCTCTTTTTAAGCTGTTCCTTCAAACACTAGTGCTTAGGAAATCTATTGGAGGCAGAAGCAGTCAAGGGTAGCCTAGGGTTAGGGTTAGGCTTAGGGTTAGGCATAGGGTACGGCTTAGGGTACGGGTTCGGGGAGGGGTTCGGGTACGGCGTAGGGTATGGGTTAGGGTTAGGGTTAGGGTTAGTGTTAGGGTTAGGGCTCGGTTTAGGGTACGGGTTAGGATTAGGGTACGTGTTAGGGTTAGGGTAGGTGTTAGGGTTAGGGTACGCGTTAGGGTTAGGGTAGTTATTAAACCTATCCCACTCTCTAGATACCCCTTAGCACGTAAAGGAATATTATTTGGGGGTCCAGCCACGGAGAAGAGTTTAGACACTAGGATAATATAAGGAACACACCCATTATAAAGAAATCACATTAGGATTCTCTTTTTAAGCTGTTCCTTCAAACACTAGTGCTTAGGAAATCTATTGGAGGCAGAAGCAGTCAAGGGTAGCCTAGGGTTAGGGTTAGGCTTAGGGTTAGGCATAGGGTACGGCTTAGGGTACGGGTTCGGGGAGGGGTTCGGGTACGGCGTAGGGTATGGGTTAGGGTTAGGGTTAGGGTTAGTGTTAGGGTTAGGGCTCGGTTTAGGGTACGGTTTAGGATTAGGGTACGTGTTAGGGTTAGGGTAGGGGTTAGGGTTAGGGTACGCGTTAGGGTTAGGGTAGTTATTAAACCTATCCCACTCTCTAGATACCCCTTAGCACGTAAAGGAATATTATTTGGGGGTCCAGCCATGGAGAAGAGTTTAGACACTAGGATAAGATAAGGAACACACCCATTATAAAGAAATCACATTAGGATTCTCTTTTTAAGCTGTTCCTTCAAACACTAGTGCTTAGGAAATCTATTGGAGGCAGAAGCAGTCAAGGGTAGCCTAGGGTTAGGGTTAGGCTTAGGGTTAGGCTTAGGGTACGGCTTAGGGTACGGGTTCGGGGAGGGGTTCGGGTACGGCGTAGGGTATGGGTTAGGGTTAGGGTTAGGGTTAGTGTTAGGGTTAGGGCTCGGTTTAGGGTACGGGTTAGGATTAGGGTACGTGTTAGGGTTAGGGTAGGGGTTAGGGTTAGGGTACGCGTTAGGGTTAGGGTAGTTATTAAACCTATCCCACTCTCTAGATACCCCTTAGCACGTAAAGGAATATTATTTGGGGGTCCAGCCATGGAGAAGAGTTTAGACACTAGGATAAGATAAGGAACACACCCATTATAAAGAAATCACATTAGGATTCTCTTTTTAAGCTTTTCCTTCAAACATTAGTGCTTAGGAAATCTGTTGGAGGCAGAAGCAGTCAAGGGTAGCCTAGGGTTAGGGTTAGGCTTAGGGTTAGGCTTAGGGTACGGCTTAGGGTACGGGTTTGGGGAGGGGTTCGGGTACGGTGTAGGGTATGGGTTAGGGTTAGGTTTAGGGTTAGTGTTAGGGTTAGGGCTCGGTTTAGGGTACGGGTTAGGATTAGGGTACGTGTTAGGGTTAGGGTAGGGGTTAGGGTTAGGGTACGCGTTAGGGTTAGGGTAGTTATTAAACCTATCCCACTCTCTAGATACCCCTTAGCACGTAAAGGAATATTATTTGCGGGTCCAGCCATGGAGAAGAGTTTAGACACTAGGATAAAATAAGGAACACATACATTATAAAGAAATCACATTAGGATTCTCTTTTTAAGTTGTTCCTTCAAACACTAGTGCTTAGGAAATCTATTGGAGGCAGAAGCAGTCAAGGGTAGCCTAGGGTTAGGGTTAGGCTTAGGGTTAGGGTTAGGGTTAGGCTTAGGGTAGGGGTTCGGGGAGGGGTTCGGGTACGGCGTAGGGTATGGGTTAGGGTTAGGGTTAGGGTTTGAGTTAGGGTTAGGGCTCGGTTTAGTGTACGGGTTAGGATTAGGGTACGTGTTAGGGTTAGGGTAGGGGTTAGGGTTAGGGTACGCATTAGGGTTAGGGTAGTTAGTAAACCTATCCCACTCTCTAGATACCCCTTAGCACGTAAAGGAATATTATTTGCGGGTCCAGCCATGGAGAAGAGTTTAGACACTACGATAAGATAAGGAACACACCCATTATAAAGAAATCACATTAGGATTCTCTTTTTAAGCTGTTCCTTCAAACACTAGTGCTTAGGAAATCTATTGGAGGCAGAAGCAGTCAAGGGTAGCCTAGGGTTAGGGTTAGGCTTAGGGTTAGGCTTAGGGTACGGCTTAGGGTACGGGTTCGGGGAGGGGTTCGGGTACGGCGTAGGGTATGGGTTAGGGTTAGGGTTAGGGTTAGTGTTAGGGTTAGGGCTCGGTTTAGGGTACGGGTTAGGATTAGGGTACGGATTAGGGTTAGGGTAGGGGTTAGGGTTAGGGTACGCGTTAGGGTTAGGGTAGTTATTAAACCTATCCCACTCTCTAGATACCCCTTAGCACGTAAAGGAATATTATTTGGGGGTCCAGCCATGGAGAAGAGTTTAGACACTAGGATAAGATAAGGAACACACCCATTATAAAGAAATCACATTAGGATTCTCTTTTTAAGCTGTTCCTTCAAACACTAGTGCTTAGGAAATCTATTGGAGGCAGAAGCAGTCAAGGGTAGCCTAGGGTTAGGGTTAGGCTTAGGGTTAGGCTTAGGGTACGGCTTAGGGTATGGTTTCGGGGAGGGGTTCGGGTACGGTGTAGGGTATGGGTTAGGGTTAGGGTTAGGGTTAGTGTTAGGGTCAGGGCTCAGTTTAGGGTATGGGTTAGGATTAGGGTACGTGTTAGGGTTAGGGTAGGGGTTAGGGTTAGGGTGCGCGTTAGGGTTAGGGTAGTTATTAAACCTATCCCACTCTCTAGATACCCCTTAGCACGTAAAGGAATATTATTTGGGGGTCCAGCCATGGAGAAGAGTTTAGACAGTAGGATAAGATAAGGAACACACCCATTATAAAGAAATCACATTAGGATTCTGTTTTTAAGCCGTTCCTTAAAACACTAGTGCTTAGGAAATCTATTGGAGGCAGAAGCAGTCAAGGGTAGCCTAGGGTTAGGGTTAGGCTTAGGGTTAGGCTTAGGGTACGGCTTAGGGTACGGGTTCGGGGAGGGGTTCGGGTACGGCATAGGGTATGTGTTAGGGTTAGGGTTAGGGTTCGTGTTAGGGTTAGGGCTCGGTTTAGGGTACGGGTTAGGATTAGGGTACGTGTTAGGGTTAGGGTAGGGGTTAGGGTTAGGGTACGTGTTAGGGTTAGGGTAGTTATTAAACCTATCCCACTCTCTAGATACCCCTTAGCACGTAAAGGAATATTATTTGGGGGTCCAGCCATGGAGAAGAGTTTAGACACTAGGATAAGATAAGGAACACACCCATTATAAAGAAATCACATTAGGATTCTGTTTTTAAGCCGTTCCTTAAAACACTAGTGCTTAGGAAATCTATTGGAGGCAGAAGCAGTCAACGGTAGCCTAGGGTTAGGGTTAGGCTTAGGGTTAGGCTTAGGGTACGGCTTAGGGTACGGGTTCGGGGAGGGGTTCGGGTACGGCGTAGGGTATGGGTTAGGGTTAGGGTTAGGGTTAGTGTTAGGGTTAGGGCTCGGTTTAGGGTACGGGTTAGGATTAGGGTACGTTTTAGGGTTAGGGTAGGGGTTAGGGTTAGGGTACGCGTTAGGGTTAGGGTAGTTATTAAACCTATCCCACTCTCTAGATACCCCTTAGCACGTAAAGGAATATTATTTGGGGGTCCAGCCATGGAGAAGAGTTTAGACACTAGGATAAGATAAGGAACACACCCATTATAAAGAAATCACATTAGGATTCTCTTTTTAAGCTGTTCCTTCAAACACTAGTGCTTAGGAAATCTATTGGAGGCAGAAGCAGTCAAGGGTAGCCTAGGGTTAGGGTTAGGCTTAGGGTTAGGGTTGGGTACGGTTTCGGGGAGGGGTTCGGGTACGGCGTAGGGTATGGGTTAGGGTTAGGGTTAGGGCTCGGTTTAGGGTACGGGTTAGGATTAGGATACGTGTTAGGGTTAGGGTACGGTTTAGGGTTAGGGTACGCGTTAGGGTTAGGGTAGTTATTAAACCTATCCCACTCTCTAGATACCCCTTAGCACGTAAAGGAATATTATTTGGGGGTCCAGCCATGGAGAAGAGTTTAGACACTAGGATAAGATAAGGAACACACCCATTATAAAGAAATCACATTAGGATTCTCTTTTTAAGCTGTTCCTTCAAACACTAGTGCTTAGGAAATCTATTGGAGGCAGAAGCAGTCAAGGGTAGCCTAGGGTTAGGGTTAGGCTTAGGGTTAGGCATAGGGTACGGCTTAGGGTACGGGTTCGGGGAGGGGTTCGGGTACGGCGTAGGGTATGGGTTAGGGTTAGGGTTAGGGTTAGTGTTAGGGTTAGGGCTCGGTTTAGGGTACGGGTTAGGATTAGGGTACGTGTTAGGGTTAGGGTAGGTGTTAGGGTTAGGGTACGCGTTAGGGTTAGGGTAGTTATTAAACCTATCCCACTCTCTAGATACCCCTTAGCACGTAAAGGAATATTATTTGGGGGTCCAGCCACGGAGAAGAGTTTAGACACTAGGATAAGATAAGGAACACACCCATTATAAAGAAATCACATTAGGATTCTCTTTTTAAGCTGTTCCTTCAAACACTAGTGCTTAGGAAATCTATTGGAGGCAGAAGCAGTCAAGGGTAGCCTAGGGTTAGGGTTAGGCTTAGGGTTAGGCATAGGGTACGGCTTAGGGTACGGGTTCGGGGAGGGGTTCGGGTACGGCGTAGGGTATGGGTTAGGGTTAGGGTTAGGGTTAGTGTTAGGGTTAGGGCTCGGTTTAGGGTACGGTTTAGGATTAGGGTACGTGTTAGGGTTAGGGTAGGGGTTAGGGTTAGGGTACGCGTTAGGGTTAGGGTAGTTATTAAACCTATCCCACTCTCTAGATACCCCTTAGCACGTAAAGGAATATTATTTGGGGGTCCAGCCATGGAGAAGAGTTTAGACACTAGGATAAGATAAGGAACACACCCATTATAAAGAAATCACATTAGGATTCTCTTTTTAAGCTGTTCCTTCAAACACTAGTGCTTAGGAAATCTATTGGAGGCAGAAGCAGTCAAGGGTAGCCTAGGGTTAGGGTTAGGCTTAGGGTTAGGCTTAGGGTACGGCTTAGGGTACGGGTTCGGGGAGGGGTTCGGGTACGGCGTAGGGTATGGGTTAGGGTTAGGGTTAGGGTTAGTGTTAGGGTTAGGGCTCGGTTTAGGGTACGGGTTAGGATTAGGGTACGTGTTAGGGTTAGGGTAGGGGTTAGGGTTAGGGTACGCGTTAGGGTTAGGGTAGTTATTAAACCTATCCCACTCTCTAGATACCCCTTAGCACGTAAAGGAATATTATTTGGGGGTCCAGCCATGGAGAAGAGTTTAGACACTAGGATAAGATAAGGAACACACCCATTATAAAGAAATCACATTAGGATTCTCTTTTTAAGCTTTTCCTTCAAACATTAGTGCTTAGGAAATCTGTTGGAGGCAGAAGCAGTCAAGGGTAGCCTAGGGTTAGGGTTAGGCTTAGGGTTAGGCTTAGGGTACGGCTTAGGGTACGGGTTTGGGGAGGGGTTCGGGTACGGTGTAGGGTATGGGTTAGGGTTAGGTTTAGGGTTAGTGTTAGGGTTAGGGCTCGGTTTAGGGTACGGGTTAGGATTAGGGTACGTGTTAGGGTTAGGGTAGGGGTTAGGGTTAGGGTACGCGTTAGGGTTAGGGTAGTTATTAAACCTATCCCACTCTCTAGATACCCCTTAGCACGTAAAGGAATATTATTTGCGGGTCCAGCCATGGAGAAGAGTTTAGACACTAGGATAAAATAAGGAACACATACATTATAAAGAAATCACATTAGGATTCTCTTTTTAAGTTGTTCCTTCAAACACTAGTGCTTAGGAAATCTATTGGAGGCAGAAGCAGTCAAGGGTAGCCTAGGGTTAGGGTTAGGCTTAGGGTTAGGGTTAGGGTTAGGCTTAGGGTAGGGGTTCGGGGAGGGGTTCGGGGAGGGGTTCGGGTACGGCGTAGGGTATGGGTTAGGGTTAGGGTTAGGGTTTGAGTTAGGGTTAGGGCTCGGTTTAGTGTACGGGTTAGGATTAGGGTACGTGTTAGGGTTAGGGTAGGGGTTAGGGTTAGGGTACGCATTAGGGTTAGGGTAGTTAGTAAACCTATCCCACTCTCTAGATACCCCTTAGCACGTAAAGGAATATTATTTGCGGGTCCAGCCATGGAGAAGAGTTTAGACACTACGATAAGATAAGGAACACACCCATTATAAAGAAATCACATTAGGATTCTCTTTTTAAGCTGTTCCTTCAAACACTAGTGCTTAGGAAATCTATTGGAGGCAGAAGCAGTCAAGGGTAGCCTAGGGTTAGGGTTAGGCTTAGGGTTAGGCTTAGGGTACGGCTTAGGGTATGGTTTCGGGGAGGGGTTCGGGTACGGTGTAGGGTATGGGTTAGGGTTAGGGTTAGGGTTAGTGTTAGGGTTAGGGCTCAGTTTAGGGTACGGGTTAGGATTAGGGTACGTGTTAGGGTTAGGGTAGGGGTTAGGGTTAGGGTGCGCGTTAGGGTTAGGGTAGTTATTAAACCTATCCCACTCTCTAGATACCCCTTAGCACGTAAAGGAATATTATTTGGGGGTCCAGCCATGGAGAAGAGTTTAGACAGTAGGATAAGATAAGGAACACACCCATTATAAAGAAATCACATTAGGATTCTGTTTTTAAGCCGTTCCTTAAAACACTAGTGCTTAGGAAATCTATTGGAGGCAGAAGCAGTCAAGGGTAGCCTAGGGTTAGGGTTAGGCTTAGGGTTAGGCTTAGGGTACGGCTTAGGGTACGGGTTCGGGGAGGGGTTCGGGTACGGCATAGGGTATGTGTTAGGGTTAGGGTTAGGGTTCGTGTTAGGGTTAGGGCTCGGTTTAGGGTACGGGTTAGGATTAGGGTACGTGTTAGGGTTAGGGTAGGGGTTAGGGTTAGGGTACGTGTTAGGGTTAGGGTAGTTATTAAACCTATCCCACTCTCTAGATACCCCTTAGCACGTAAAGGAATATTATTTGGGGGTCCAGCCATGGAGAAGAGTTTAGACACTAGGATAAGATAAGGAACACACCCATTATAAAGAAATCACATTAGGATTCTGTTTTTAAGCTGTTCCTTAAAACACTAGTGCTTAGGAAATCTATTGGAGGCAGAAGCAGTCAAGGGTAGCCTAGGGTTAGGGTTAGGCTTAGGGTTAGGCTTAGGGTACGGCTTAGCGTACGGGTTCGGGGAGGTGTTCGGGTACGGCGTAGGGTATGGGTTAGGGTTAGGGTTAGGGTTAGTGTTAGGGTTAGGGCTCGGTTCAGGGTACGGGTTAGGATTAGGGTACGTGTTAGGGTTAGGGTAGGGGTTAGGGTTAGGGTACGCGTTAGGGTTAGGGTAGTTATTAAACCTATCCCACTCTCTAGATACCCCTTAGCACGTAAAGGAATATTATTTGCGGGTCCAGCCATGGAGAAGAGTTTAGACACTAGGATAAGATAAGGAACACACCCATTATAAAGAAATCACATTAGGATTCTCTTTTTAAGCTGTTCCTTCAAACACTAGTGCTTAGGAAATCTATTGGAGGCAGAAGCAGTCAAGGGTAGCCTAGGGTTAGGGTTAGGCTTAGGGTTAGGGTTAGGGTACGGCTTAGGGTACGGGTTCGGGGAGGGGTTCGGGTACGGCGTAGGGTATGGGTTAGGGTTAGGGTTAGGGTTTGAGTTAGGGTTAGGGCTCGGTTTAGTGTACGGGTTAGGATTAGGGTACGTTTTAGGGTTAGGGTAGGGGTTAGGGTTAGGGTACGCGTTAGGGTTAGGGTAGTTATTAAACCTATCCCACTCTCTAGATACCCCTTAGCATTTAAAGGAATATTATTTGGGGGTCCAGCCATGGAGAAGAGTTTAGACACTAGGATAAGATAAGGAACACACCCATTATAAAGAAATCACATTAGGATTCTCTTTTTAAGCTGTTCCTTCAAACACTAGTGCTTAGGAAATCTATTGGAGGCAGAAGCAGTCAAGGGTAGCCTAGGGTTAGGGTTAGGCTTAGGGTTAGGCTTAGGGTACGGCTTAGGGTACGGGTTCGGGGAGGGGTTCGGGTACGGCGTAGGGTATGGGTTAGGGTTAGGGTTAGGGTTAGTGTTAGGGTTAGGGCTCGGTTCAGGGTACGGGTTAGGATTAGGGTACGTGTTAGGGTTAGGGTAGGGGTTAGGGTTAGGGTACGTGTTAGGGTTAGGGTAGTTATTAAACTTATCCCACTCTCTAGATACCCCTAAGCACGTAAAGGAATATTATTTGGGGGTCCAGCCATGGAGAAGAGTTTAGACACTAGGAAAAGATAAGGAACACACCCATTATAAAGAAATCACATTAGGATTCTGTTTTTAAGCTGTTCCTTCAAACACTAGTGCTTAGGAAATCTATTGGAGGCAGAAGCAGTCAAGGGTAGCCTAGGGTTAGGGTTAGGCTTAGGGTTAGGCTTAGGGTACGGCTTAGGCTACGGGTTCGGGGAGGGGTTCGGGTACGGTGTAGGGTATGGGTTAGGGTTAGGGTTAGGGTTTGAGTTAGGGTTAGGGCTCGGTTTAGTGTACGGGTTAGGATTAGGGTACGTTTTAGGGTTAGGGTAGGGGTTAGGGTTAGGGTACGCGTTAGGGTTAGGGTAGTTATTAAACCTATCCCACTCTCTAGATACCCCTTAGCATGTAAAGGAATATTATTTGGGGGTCCAGCCATGGAGAAGAGTTTAGACACTAGGATAAGATAAGGAACACACCCATTATAAAGAAATCACATTAGGATTCTCTTTTTAAGCTGTTCCTTCAAACACTAGTGCTTAGGAAATCTATTGGAGGCAGAAGCAGTCAAGGGTAGCCTAGGGTTAGGGTTAGGCTTAGGGTTAGGCTTAGGGTACGGCTTAGGGTACGGGTTCGGGGAGGGGTTCGGGTACGGCGTAGGGTATGGGTTAGGGTTAGGGTTAGGGTTAGTGTTAGGGTTAGGGCTCGGTTCAGGGTACGGGTTAGGATTAGGGTACGTGTTAGGGTTAGGGTAGGGGTTAGGGTTAGGGTACGCATTAGGGTTAGGGTAGTTATTAAACCTATCCCACTCTCTAGAAACCCGTTAGCACGTAAAGGAATATTATTTGGGGGTCCAGCCATGGAGAAGAGTTTAGACACTAGAATAAGATAAGGAACACACCCATTATAAAGAAATCACATTAGGATTCTCTTTTTAAGCTGTTCCTTCAAACACTAGTGCTTAGGAAATCTATTGGAGGCAGAAGCAGTCAAGGGTAGCCTAGGGTTAGGGTTAGGCTTAGGGTTAGGCTTAGGGTACGGCTTAGGCTACGGGTTCGGGGAGGGGTTCGGGTACGGCGTTGGGTATGGGTTAGGGTTAGGGTTAGGGTTAGTGTTAGGGTTAGGGCTCGGTTTAGGGTACGGGTTAGGATTAGGGTACGTGTTAGGGTTAGGGTAGGGGTTAGGGTTAGGGTACGCGTTTGGGTTAGGGTAGTTATTAAACCTATCCCACTCTCTAGATACCCCTTAGCACGTAAAGGAATATTATTTGGGGGTCCAGCCATGGAGAAGAGTTTAGACACTAGGATAAGATAAGGAACACACCCATTATAAAGAAATCACATTATGATTCTCTTTTTAAGCTGTTCCTTCAAACATTAGTGCTTAGGAAATCTCTTGGAGGCAGAAGCAGTCAAGGGTAGCCTAGGGTTAGGGTTAGGCTTAGGGTTAGGCTTAGGGTACGGCTTAGGGTACGGGTTTGGGGAGGGGTTCGGGTACGGTGTAGGGTATGGGTTAGGGTTAGGTTTAGGGTTAGGGTTAGGGTTAGGGCTCGGTTTAGGGTACGGGTTAGGATTAGGGTACGTGTTAGGGTTAGGGTAGGGGTTAGGGTTAGGGTACGCGTTAGGGTTAGGGTAGTTATTAAACCTATCCCACTCTCTAGATACCCCTTAGCACGTAAAGGAATATTATTTGGGGGTCCAGCCATGGAGAAGAGTTTAGACACTAGGATAAGATAAGGAACACACCCATTATAAAGAAATCACATTAGGATTCTCTTTTTAAGCTGTTCCTTCAAACACTAGTGCTTAGGAAATCTATTGGAGGCAGAAGCAGTCAACGGTAGCCTAGGGTTAGGGTTAGGCTTAGGGTTAGGCTTAGGGTACGGCTTAGGGTACGGGTTCGGGGAGGGGTTCGGGTACGGCGTAGGGTATGGGTTAGGGTTAGGGTTAGTGTTAGGGTTAGGGCTCGGTTTAGGGTACGGGTTAGGATTAGGGTACGTTTTAGGGTTAGGGTAGGGGTTAGGGTTAGGGTACGCGTTAGGGTTAGGGTAGTTATTAAACCTATCCCACTCTCTAGATACCCCTTAGCACGTAAAGGAATATTATTTGGGGGTCCAGCCATGGAGAAGAGTTTAGACACTAGGATAAGATAAGGAACACACCCATTATAAAGAAATCACATTAGGATTCTCTTTTTAAGCTGTTCCTTCAAACACTAGTGCTTAGGAAATCTATTGGAGGCAGAAGCAGTCAAGGGTAGCCTAGGGTTAGGGTTAGGCTTAGGGTTAGGGTTGGGTACGGCTTAGGGTACGGTTTCGGGGAGGGGTTCGGGTACGGCGTAGGGTATGGGTTAGGGTTAGGGTTAGGGCTCGGTTTAGGGTACGGGTTAGGATTAGGATACGTGTTAGGGTTAGGGTACGGTTTAGGGTTAGGGTACGCGTTAGGGTTAGGGTAGTTATTAAACCTATCCCACTCTCTAGATACCCCTTAGCACGTAAAGGAATATTATTTGGGGGTCCAGCCATGGAGAAGAGTTTAGACACTAGGATAAGATAAGGAACACACCCATTATAAAGAAATCACATTAGGATTCTCTTTTTAAGCTGTTCCTTCAAACACTAGTGCTTAGGAAATCTATTGGAGGCAGAAGCAGTCAAGGGTAGCCTAGGGTTAGGGTTAGGCTTAGGGTTAGGCATAGGGTACGGCTTAGGGTACGGGTTCGGGGAGGGGTTCGGGTACGGCGTAGGGTATGGGTTAGGGTTAGGGTTAGGGTTAGTGTTAGGGTTAGGGCTCGGTTTAGGGTACGGGTTAGGATTAGGGTACGTGTTAGGGTTAGGGTAGGTGTTAGGGTTAGGGTACGCGTTAGGGTTAGGGTAGTTATTAAACCTATCCCACTCTCTAGATACCCCTTAGCACGTAAAGGAATATTATTTGGGGGTCCAGCCACGGAGAAGAGTTTAGACACTAGGATAAGATAAGGAACACACCCATTATAAAGAAATCACATTAGGATTCTCTTTTTAAGCTGTTCCTTCAAACACTAGTGCTTAGGAAATCTATTGGAGGCAGAAGCAGTCAAGGGTAGCTAGGGTTAGGGTTAGGCTTAGGGTTAGGCATAGGGTACGGCTTAGGGTACGGGTTCGGGGAGGGGTTCGGGTACGGCGTAGGGTATGGGTTAGGGTTAGGGGTTAGGGTTAGTGTTAGGGTTAGGGCTCGGTTTAGGGTACGTTTAGGATTAGGGTACGTGTTAGGGTTAGGGTAGGGGTTAGGGTTAGGGTACGCGTTAGGGTTAGGGTAGTTATTAAACCTATCCCACTCTCTAGATACCCCTTAGCACGTAAAGGAATATTATTTGGGGGTCCAGCCATGGAGAAGAGTTTAGACACTAGGATAAGATAAGGAACACACCCATTATAAAGAAATCACATTAGGATTCTCTTTTAAGCTGTTCCTTCAAACACTAGTGCTTAGGAAATCTATTGGAGGCAGAAGCAGTCAAGGGTAGCCTAGGGTTAGGGTTAGGCTTAGGGTTAGGCTTAGGGTACGGCTTAGGGTACGGGTTCGGGGAGGGGTTCGGGTACGGCGTAGGGTATGGGTTAGGGTTAGGGTTAGGGTTAGTGTTAGGGTTAGGGCTCGGTTTAGGGTACGGTTAGGATTAGGGTACGTGTTAGGGTTAGGGTAGGGGTTAGGGTTAGGGTACGCGTTAGGGTTAGGGTAGTTATTAAACCTATCCCACTCTCTAGATACCCCTTAGCACGTAAAGGAATATTATTTGGGGGTCCAGCCATGGAGAAGAGTTTAGACACTAGGATAAGATAAGGAACACACCCATTATAAAGAAATCACATTAGGATTCTCTTTTTAAGCTTTTCCTTCAAACATTAGTGCTTAGGAAATCTGTTGGAGGCAGAAGCAGTCAAGGGTAGCCTAGGGTTAGGGTTAGGCTTAGGGTTAGGCTTAGGGTACGGCTTAGGGTACGGGTTTGGGGAGGGGTTCGGGTACGGTGTAGGGTATGGGTTAGGGTTAGGTTTAGGGTTAGTGTTAGGGTTAGGGCTCGGTTTAGGGTACGGGTTAGGATTAGGGTACGTGTTAGGGTTAGGGTAGGGGTTAGGGTTAGGGTACGCGTTAGGGTTAGGGTAGTTATTAAACCTATCCCACTCTCTAGATACCCCTTAGCACGTAAAGGAATATTATTTGCGGGTCCAGCCATGGAGAAGAGTTTAGACACTAGGATAAAATAAGGAACACATACATTATAAAGAAATCACATTAGGATTCTCTTTTTAAGTTGTTCCTTCAAACACTAGTGCTTAGGAAATCTATTGGAGGCAGAAGCAGTCAAGGGTAGCCTAGGGTTAGGGTTAGGCTTAGGGTTAGGGTTAGGGTTAGGCTTAGGGTAGGGGTTCGGGGAGGGGTTCGGGTACGGCGTAGGGTATGGGTTAGGGTTAGGGTTAGGGTTTGAGTTAGGGTTAGGGCTCGGTTTAGTGTACGGGTTAGGATTAGGGTACGTGTTAGGGTTAGGGTAGGGGTTAGGGTTAGGGTACGCATTAGGGTTAGGGTAGTTAGTAAACCTATCCCACTCTCTAGATACCCCTTAGCACGTAAAGGAATATTATTTGCGGGTCCAGCCATGGAGAAGAGTTTAGACACTACGATAAGATAAGGAACACACCCATTATAAAGAAATCACATTAGGATTCTCTTTTTAAGCTGTTCCTTCAAACACTAGTGCTTAGGAAATCTATTGGAGGCAGAAGCAGTCAAGGGTAGCCTAGGGTTAGGGTTAGGCTTAGGGTTAGGGTTAGGGTACGGCTTAGGGTACGGGTTCGGGGAGGGGTTCGGGTACGGCGTAGGGTATGGGTTAGGGTTAGGGTTAGGGTTTGAGTTAGGGTTAGGGCTCGGTTTTGTGTACGGGTTAGGATTAGGGTACGTTTTAGGGTTAGGGTAGGGGTTAGGGTTAGGGTACGCGTTAGGGTTAGGGTAGTTATTAAACCTATCTCACTCTCTAGATACCCCTTAGCATGTAAAGGAATATTATTTGGGGGTCCAGCCATGGAGAAGAGTTTAGACACTAGGATAAGATAAGGAACACACCCATTATAAAGAAATCACATTAGGATTCTCTTTTTAAGCTGTTCCTTCAAACACTAGTGCTTAGGAAATCTATTGGAGGCAGAAGCAGTCAAGGGTAGCCTAGGGTTAGGGTTAGGCTTAGGGTTAGGCTTAGGGTACGGCTTAGGGTACGGGTTCGGGGAGGGGTTCGGGTACGGCGTAGGGTATGGGTTAGGGTTAGGGTTAGGGTTAGTGTTAGGGTTAGGGCTCGGTTTAGGGTACGGGTTAGGATTAGGGTACGGATTAGGGTTAGGGTAGGGGTTAGGGTTAGGGTACGCGTTAGGGTTAGGGTAGTTATTAAACCTATCCCACTCTCTAGATACCCCTTAGCACGTAAAGGAATATTATTTGGGGGTCCAGCCATGGAGAAGAGTTTAGACACTAGGATAAGATAAGGAACACACCCATTATAAAGAAATCACATTAGGATTCTCTTTTTAAGCTGTTCCTTCAAACACTAGTGCTTAGGAAATCTATTGGAGGCAGAAGCAGTCAAGGGTAGCCTAGGGTTAGGGTTAGGCTTAGGGTTAGGCTTAGGGTACGGCTTAGGGTATGGTTTCGGGGAGGGGTTCGGGTACGGTGTAGGGTATGGGTTAGGGTTAGGGTTAGGGTTAGTGTTAGGGTTAGGGCTCAGTTTAGGGTACGGGTTAGGATTAGGGTACGTGTTAGGGTTAGGGTAGGGGTTAGGGTTAGGGTACGCGTTAGGGTTAGGGTAGTTATTAAACCTATCCCACTCTCTAGATACCCCTTAGCACGTAAAGGAATATTATTTGGGGGTCCAGCCATGGAGAAGAGTTTAGACAGTAGGATAAGATAAGGAACACACCCATTATAAAGAAATCACATTAGGATTCTGTTTTTAAGCCGTTCCTTAAAACACTAGTGCTTAGGAAATCTATTGGAGGCAGAAGCAGTCAAGGGTAGCCTAGGGTTAGGGTTAGGCTTAGGGTTAGGCTTAGGGTACGGCTTAGGGTACGGGTTCGGGGAGGGGTTCGGGTACGGCATAGGGTATGTGTTAGGGTTAGGGTTAGGGTTCGTGTTAGGGTTAGGGCTCGGTTTAGGGTACGGGTTAGGATTAGGGTACGTGTTAGGGTTAGGGTAGGGGTTAGGGTTAGGGTACGCGTTAGGGTTAGGGTAGTTATTAAACCTATCCCACTCTCTAGATACCCCTTAGCACGTAAAGGAATATTATTTGCGGGTCCAGCCATGGAGAAGAGTTTAGACACTAGGATAAGATAAGGAACACACCCATTATAAAGAAATCACATTAGGATTCTCTTTTTAAGCTGTTCCTTCAAACACTAGTGCTTAGGAAATCTATTGGAGGCAGAAGCAGTCAAGGGTAGCCTAGGGTTAGGGTTAGGCTTAGGGTTAGGGTTAGGGTACGGCTTAGGGTACGGGTTCGGGGAGGGGTTCGGGTACGGCGTAGGGTATGGGTTAGGGTTAGGGTTAGGGTTTGAGTTAGGGTTAGGGCTCGGTTTAGTGTACGGGTTAGGATTAGGGTACGTTTTAGGGTTAGGGTAGGGGTTAGGGTTAGGGTACGTGTTAGGGTTAGGGTAGTTATTAAACCTATCCCACTCTCTAGATACCCCTTAGCATTTAAAGGAATATTATTTGGGGGTCCAGCCATGGAGAAGAGTTTAGACACTAGGATAAGATAAGGAACACACCCATTATAAAGAAATCACATTAGGATTCTCTTTTAAGCTGTTCCTTCAAACACTAGTGCTTAGGAAATCTATTGGAGGCAGAAGCAGTCAAGGGTAGCCTAGGGTTAGGGTTAGGCTTAGGGTTAGGCTTAGGGTACGGCTTAGGGTACGGGTTCGGGGAGGGGTTCGGGTACGGCGTAGGGTATGGGTTAGGGTTAGGGTTAGGGTTAGTGTTAGGGTTAGGGCTCGGTTCAGGGTACGGGTTAGGATTAGGGTACGTGTTAGGGTTAGGGTAGGGGTTAGGGTTAGGGTACGTGTTAGGGTTAGGGTAGTTATTAAACTTATCCCACTCTCTAGATACCCCTAAGCACGTAAAGGAATATTATTTGGGGGTCCAGCCATGGAGAAGAGTTTAGACACTAGGAAAAGATAAGGAACACACCCATTATAAAGAAATCACATTAGGATTCTGTTTTTAAGCTGTTCCTTCAAACACTAGTGCTTAGGAAATCTATTGGAGGCAGAAGCAGTCAAGGGTAGCCTAGGGTTAGGGTTAGGCTTAGGGTTAGGCTTAGGGTACGGCTTAGGCTACGGGTTCGGGGAGGGGTTCGGGTACGGTGTAGGGTATGGGTTAGGGTTAGGGTTAGGGTTTGAGTTAGGGTTAGGGCTCGGTTTAGTGTACGGGTTAGGATTAGGGTACGTTTTAGGGTTAGGGTAGGGGTTAGGGTTAGGGTACGCGTTAGGGTTAGGGTAGTTATTAAACCTATCCCACTCTCTAGATACCCCTTAGCATGTAAAGGAATATTATTTGGGGGTCCAGCCATGGAGAAGAGTTTAGACACTAGGATAAGATAAGGAACACACCCATTATAAAGAAATCACATTAGGATTCTCTTTTTAAGCTGTTCCTTCAAACACTAGTGCTTAGGAAATCTATTGGAGGCAGAAGCAGTCAAGGGTAGCCTAGGGTTAGGGTTAGGCTTAGGGTTAGGCTTAGGGTACGGCTTAGGGTACGGGTTCGGGGAGGGGTTCGGGTACGGCGTAGGGTATGGGTTAGGGTTAGGGTTAGGGTTAGTGTTAGGGTTAGGGCTCGGTTCAGGGTACGGGTTAGGATTAGGGTACGTGTTAGGGTTAGGGTAGGGGTTAGGGTTAGGGTACGCATTAGGGTTAGGGTAGTTATTAAACCTATCCCACTCTCTAGATACCCCTTAGCACGTAAAGGAATATTATTTGGGGGTCCAGCCATGGAGAAGAGTTTAGACACTAGGATAAGATAAGGAACACACCCATTATAAAGAAATCACATTAGGATTCTCTTTTTAAGCTGTTCCTTCAAACACTAGTGCTTAGGAAATCTATTGGAGGCAGAAGCAGTCAAGGGTAGCCTAGGGTTAGGGTTAGGCTTAGGGTTAGGCTTAGGGTACGGCTTAGGGTACGGGTTCGGGGAGGGGTTCGGGTACGGCGTAGGGTATGGGTTAGGGTTAGGGTTAGGGTTAGTGTTAGGGTTAGGGCTCGGTTTAGGGTACGGGTTAGGATTAGGGTACGTGTTAGGGTTAGGGTAGGGGTTAGGGTTAGGGTACGCGTTAGGGTTAGGGTAGTTATTAAACCTATCCCACTCTCTAGATACCCCTTAGCACGTAAAGGAATATTATTTGGGGGTCCAGCCATGGAGAAGAGTTTAGACACTAGGATAAGATAAGGAACACACCCATTATAAAGAAATCACATTAGGATTCTCTTTTTAAGCTTTTCCTTCAAACATTAGTGCTTAGGAAATCTGTTGGAGGCAGAAGCAGTCAAGGGTAGCCTAGGGTTAGGGTTAGGCTTAGGGTTAGGCTTAGGGTACGGCTTAGGGTACGGGTTTGGGGAGGGGTTCGGGTACGGTGTAGGGTATGGGTTAGGGTTAGGTTTAGGGTTAGTGTTAGGGTTAGGGCTCGGTTTAGGGTACGGGTTAGGATTAGGGTACGTGTTAGGGTTAGGGTAGGGGTTAGGGTTAGGGTACGCGTTAGGGTTAGGGTAGTTATTAAACCTATCCCACTCTCTAGATACCCCTTAGCACGTAAAGGAATATTATTTGCGGGTCCAGCCATGGAGAAGAGTTTAGACACTAGGATAAAATAAGGAACACATACATTATAAAGAAATCACATTAGGATTCTCTTTTTAAGTTGTTCCTTCAAACACTAGTGCTTAGGAAATCTATTGGAGGCAGAAGCAGTCAAGGGTAGCCTAGGGTTAGGGTTAGGCTTAGGGTTAGGGTTAGGGTTAGGCTTAGGGTAGGGGTTCGGGGAGGGGTTCGGGTACGGCGTAGGGTATGGGTTAGGGTTAGGGTTAGGGTTTGAGTTAGGGTTAGGGCTCGGTTTAGTGTACGGGTTAGGATTAGGGTACGTGTTAGGGTTAGGGTAGGGGTTAGGGTTAGGGTACGCATTAGGGTTAGGGTAGTTAGTAAACCTATCCCACTCTCTAGATACCCCTTAGCACGTAAAGGAATATTATTTGCGGGTCCAGCCATGGAGAAGAGTTTAGACACTACGATAAGATAAGGAACACACCCATTATAAAGAAATCACATTAGGATTCTCTTTTTAAGCTGTTCCTTCAAACACTAGTGCTTAGGAAATCTATTGGAGGCAGAAGCAGTCAAGGGTAGCCTAGGGTTAGGGTTAGGCTTAGGGTTAGGGTTAGGGTACGGCTTAGGGTACGGGTTCGGGGAGGGGTTCGGGTACGGCGTAGGGTATGGGTTAGGGTTAGGGTTAGGGTTTGAGTTAGGGTTAGGGCTCGGTTTTGTGTACGGGTTAGGATTAGGGTACGTTTTAGGGTTAGGGTAGGGGTTAGGGTTAGGGTACGCGTTAGGGTTAGGGTAGTTATTAAACCTATCTCACTCTCTAGATACCCCTTAGCATGTAAAGGAATATTATTTGGGGGTCCAGCCATGGAGAAGAGTTTAGACACTAGGATAAGATAAGGAACACACCCATTATAAAGAAATCACATTAGGATTCTCTTTTTAAGCTGTTCCTTCAAACACTAGTGCTTAGGAAATCTATTGGAGGCAGAAGCAGTCAAGGGTAGCCTAGGGTTAGGGTTAGGCTTAGGGTTAGGCTTAGGGTACGGCTTAGGGTACGGGTTCGGGGAGGGGTTCGGGTACGGCGTAGGGTATGGGTTAGGGTTAGGGTTAGGGTTAGTGTTAGGGTTAGGGCTCGGTTTAGGGTACGGGTTAGGATTAGGGTACGGATTAGGGTTAGGGTAGGGGTTAGGGTTAGGGTACGCGTTAGGGTTAGGGTAGTTATTAAACCTATCCCACTCTCTAGATACCCCTTAGCACGTAAAGGAATATTATTTGGGGGTCCAGCCATGGAGAAGAGTTTAGACACTAGGATAAGATAAGGAACACACCCATTATAAAGAAATCACATTAGGATTCTCTTTTTAAGCTGTTCCTTCAAACACTAGTGCTTAGGAAATCTATTGGAGGCAGAAGCAGTCAAGGGTAGCCTAGGGTTAGGGTTAGGCTTAGGGTTAGGCTTAGGGTACGGCTTAGGGTATGGTTTCGGGGAGGGGTTCGGGTACGGTGTAGGGTATGGGTTAGGGTTAGGGTTAGGGTTAGTGTTAGGGTTAGGGCTCAGTTTAGGGTACGGGTTAGGATTAGGGTACGTGTTAGGGTTAGGGTAGGGGTTAGGGTTAGGGTACGCGTTAGGGTTAGGGTAGTTATTAAACCTATCCCACTCTCTAGATACCCCTTAGCACGTAAAGGAATATTATTTGGGGGTCCAGCCATGGAGAAGAGTTTAGACAGTAGGATAAGATAAGGAACACACCCATTATAAAGAAATCACATTAGGATTCTGTTTTTAAGCCGTTCCTTAAAACACTAGTGCTTAGGAAATCTATTGGAGGCAGAAGCAGTCAAGGGTAGCCTAGGGTTAGGTTAGGCTTAGGGTTAGGCTTAGGGTACGGCTTAGGGTACGGGTTCGGGGAGGGGTTCGGGTACGGCATAGGGTATGTGTTAGGGTTAGGGTTAGGGTTCGTGTTAGGGTTAGGGCTCGGTTTAGGGTACGGGTTAGGATTAGGGTACGTGTTAGGGTTAGGGTAGGGGTTAGGGTTAGGGTACGCGTTAGGGTTAGGGTAGTTATTAAACCTATCCCACTCTCTAGATACCCCTTAGCACGTAAAGGAATATTATTTGCGGGTCCAGCCATGGAGAAGAGTTTAGACACTAGGATAAGATAAGGAACACACCCATTATAAAGAAATCACATTAGGATTCTCTTTTAAGCTGTTCCTTCAAACACTAGTGCTTAGGAAATCTATTGGAGGCAGAAGCAGTCAAGGGTAGCCTAGGGTTAGGGTTAGGCTTAGGGTTAGGGTTAGGGTACGGCTTAGGGTACGGGTTCGGGGAGGGGTTCGGGTACGGCGTAGGGTATGGGTTAGGGTTAGGGTTAGGGTTTGAGTTAGGGTTAGGGCTCGGTTTAGTGTACGGGTTAGGATTAGGGTACGTTTTAGGGTTAGGGTAGGGGGTTAGGGTTAGGGTACGTGTTAGGGTTAGGGTAGTTATTAAACCTATCCCACTCTCTAGATACCCCTTAGCATTTAAAGGAATATTATTTGGGGGTCCAGCCATGGAGAAGAGTTTAGACACTAGGATAAGATAAGGAACACACCCATTATAAAGAAATCACATTAGGATTCTCTTTTTAAGCTGTTCCTTCAAACACTAGTGCTTAGGAAATCTATTGGAGGCAGAAGCAGTCAAGGGTAGCCTAGGGTTAGGGTTAGGCTTAGGGTTAGGCTTAGGGTACGGCTTAGGGTACGGGTTCGGGGAGGGGTTCGGGTACGGCGTAGGGTATGGGTTAGGGTTAGGGTTAGGGTTAGTGTTAGGGTTAGGGCTCGGTTCAGGGTACGGGTTAGGATTAGGGTACGTGTTAGGGTTAGGGTAGGGGTTAGGGTTAGGGTACGTGTTAGGGTTAGGGTAGTTATTAAACTTATCCCACTCTCTAGATACCCCTAAGCACGTAAAGGAATATTATTTGGGGGTCCAGCCATGGAGAAGAGTTTAGACACTAGAAAAGATAAGGAACACACCCATTATAAAGAAATCACATTAGGATTCTGTTTTTAAGCTGTTCCTTCAAACACTAGTGCTTAGGAAATCTATTGGAGGCAGAAGCAGTCAAGGGTAGCCTAGGGTTAGGGTTAGGCTTAGGGTTAGGCTTAGGGTACGGCTTAGGCTACGGGTTCGGGGAGGGGTTCGGGTACGGTGCAGGGTATGGGTTAGGGTTAGGGTTAGGGTTTGAGTTAGGGTTAGGGCTCGGTTTAGTGTACGGGTTAGGATTAGGGTACGTTTTAGGGTTAGGGTAGGGGTTAGGGTTAGGGTACGCGTTAGGGTTAGGGTAGTTATTAAACCTATCCCACTCTCTAGATACCCCTTAGCATGTAAAGGAATATTATTTGGGGGTCCAGCCATGGAGAAGAGTTTAGACACTAGGATAAGATAAGGAACACACCCATTATAAAGAAATCACATTAGGATTCTCTTTTTAAGCTGTTCCTTCAAACACTAGTGCTTAGGAAATCTATTGGAGGCAGAAGCAGTCAAGGGTAGCCTAGGGTTAGGGTTAGGCTTAGGGTTAGGCTTAGGGTACGGCTTAGGGTACGGGTTCGGGGAGGGGTTCGGGTACGGCGTAGGGTATGGGTTAGGGTTAGGGTTAGGGTTAGTGTTAGGGTTAGGGCTCGGTTCAGGGTACGGGTTAGGATTAGGGTACGTGTTAGGGTTAGGGTAGGTGTTAGGGTTAGGGTACGCGTTAGGGTTAGGGTAGTTATTAAACCTATCCCACTCTCTAGATACCCCTTAGCACGTAAAGGAATAATATTTGGGGGTCCAGCCACGGAGAAGAGTTTAGACACTAGGATAAGATAAGGAACACATCCATTATAAAGAAATCACATTAGGATTCTCTTTTTAAGCTGTTCCTTCAAACACTAGTGCTTAGGAAATCTATTGGAGGCAGAAGCAGTCAAGGGTAGCCTAGGGTTAGGGTTAGGCTTAGGGTTAGGCATAGGGTACGGCTTAGGGTACGGGTTCGGGGAGGGGTTCGGGTACGGCGTAGGGTATGGGTTAGGGTTAGGGTTAGGGTTAGTGTTAGGGTTAGGGCTCGGTTTAGGGTACGGTTTAGGATTAGGGTACGTGTTAGGGTTAGGGTAGGGGTTAGGGTTAGGGTACGCGTTAGGGTTAGGGTAGTTATTAAACCTATCCCACTCTCTAGATACCCCTTAGCACGTAAAGGAATATTATTTGGGGGTCCAGCCATGGAGAAGAGTTTAGACACTAGGATAAGATAAGGAACACACCCATTATAAAGAAATCACATTAGGATTCTCTTTTTAAGCTGTTCCTTCAAACACTAGTGCTTAGGAAATCTATTGGAGGCAGAAGCAGTCAAGGGTAGCCTAGGGTTAGGGTTAGGCTTAGGGTTAGGCTTAGGGTACGGCTTAGGGTACGGTTTCGGGGAGGGGTTCGGGTACGGCGTAGGGTATGGGTTAGGGTTAGGGTTAGGGTTAGTGTTAGGGTTAGGGCTCGGTTTAGGGTACGGGTTAGGATTAGGGTACGTGTTAGGGTTAGGGTAGGGGTTAGGGTTAGGGTACGCGTTAGGGTTAGGGTAGTTATTAAACCTATCCCACTCTCTAGATACCCCTTAGCACGTAAAGGAATATTATTTGGGGGTCCAGCCATGGAGAAGAGTTTAGACACTAGGATAAGATAAGGAACACACCCATTATAAAGAAATCACATTAGGATTCTCTTTTTAAGCTGTTCCTTCAAACACTAGTGCTTAGGAAATCTATTGGAGGCAGAAGCAGTCAAGGGTAGCCTAGGGTTAGGGTTAGGCTTAGGGTTAGGCTTAGGGTACGGCTTAGGGTACGGGTTCGGGGAGGGGTTCGTGTACGGCGTAGGGTATGGGTTAGGGTTAGGGTTAGGGTTAGTGTTAGGGTTAGGGCTCGGTTCAGGGTACGGGTTAGGATTAGGGTACGTGTTAGGGTTAGGGTAGGGGTTAGGGTTAGGGTACGTGTTAGGGTTAGGGTAGTTATTAAACTTATCCCACTCTCTAGATACCCCTAAGCACGTAAAGGAATATTATTTGGGGGTCCAGCCATGGAGAAGAGTTTAGACACTAGGAAAAGATAAGGAACACACCCATTATAAAGAAATCACATTAGGATTCTCTTTTTAAGCTGTTCCTTCAAACACTAGTGCTTAGGAAATCTATTGGAGGCAGAAGCAGTCAAGGGTAGCCTAGGGTTAGGGTTAGGCTTAGGGTTAGGCTTAGGGTACGGCTTAGGGTACGGGTTCGGGGAGGGGTTCGGGTACGGCGTAGGGTATGGGTTAGGGTTAGGGTTAGGGTTAGTGTTAGGGTTAGGGCTCGGTTTAGGGTACGGTTTAGGATTAGGGTACGTGTTAGGGTTAGGGTAGGGGTTAGGGTTAGGGTACGCGTTAGGGTTAGGGTAGTTATTAAACCTATCCCACTCTCTAGATACCCCTTAGCACGTAAAGGAATATTATTTGGGGGTCCAGCCATGGAGAAGAGTTTAGACACTAGGATAAGATAAGGAACACACCCATTATAAAGAAATCACATTAGGATTCTCTTTTTAAGCTGTTCCTTCAAACACTAGTGCTTAGGAAATCTATTGGAGGCAGAAGCAGTCAAGGGTAGCCTAGGGTTAGGGTTAGGCTTAGGGTTAGGCTTAGGGTACGGCTTAGGGTACGGGTTCGGGGAGGGGTTCGGGTACGGCGTAGGGTATGGGTTAGGGTTAGGGTTAGGGTTAGTGTTAGGGTTAGGGCTCGGTTTAGGGTACGGGTTAGGATTAGGGTACGTGTTAGGGTTAGGGTAGGGGTTAGGGTTAGGGTACGCGTTAGGGTTAGGGTAGTTATTAAACCTATCCCACTCTCTAGATACCCCTTAGCACGTAAAGGAATATTATTTGGGGGTCCAGCCATGGAGAAGAGTTTAGACACTAGGATAAGATAAGGAACACACCCATTATAAAGAAATCACATTAGGATTCTCTTTTTAAGCTTTTCCTTCAAACATTAGTGCTTAGGAAATCTGTTGGAGGCAGAAGCAGTCAAGGGTAGCCTAGGGTTAGGGTTAGGCTTAGGGTTAGGCTTAGGGTACGGCTTAGGGTACGGGTTTGGGGAGGGGTTCGGGTACGGTGTAGGGTATGGGTTAGGGTTAGGTTTAGGGTTAGTGTTAGGGTTAGGGCTCGGTTTAGGGTACGGGTTAGGATTAGGGTACGTGTTAGGGTTAGGGTAGGGGTTAGGGTTAGGGTACGCGTTAGGGTTAGGGTAGTTATTAAACCTATCCCACTCTCTAGATACCCCTTAGCACGTAAAGGAATATTATTTGCGGGTCCAGCCATGGAGAAGAGTTTAGACACTAGGATAAAATAAGGAACACATACATTATAAAGAAATCACATTAGGATTCTCTTTTTAAGTTGTTCCTTCAAACACTAGTGCTTAGGAAATCTATTGGAGGCAGAAGCAGTCAAGGGTAGCCTAGGGTTAGGGTTAGGCTTAGGGTTAGGGTTAGGGTTAGGCTTAGGGTAGGGGTTCGGGGAGGGGTTCGGGTACGGCGTAGGGTATGGGTTAGGGTTAGGGTTAGGGTTTGAGTTAGGGTTAGGGCTCGGTTTAGTGTACGGGTTAGGATTAGGGTACGTGTTAGGGTTAGGGTAGGGGTTAGGGTTAGGGTACGCATTAGGGTTAGGGTAGTTAGTAAACCTATCCCACTCTCTAGATACCCCTTAGCACGTAAAGGAATATTATTTGCGGGTCCAGCCATGGAGAAGAGTTTAGACACTACGATAAGATAAGGAACACACCCATTATAAAGAAATCACATTAGGATTCTCTTTTTAAGCTGTTCCTTCAAACACTAGTGCTTAGGAAATCTATTGGAGGCAGAAGCAGTCAAGGGTAGCCTAGGGTTAGGGTTAGGCTTAGGGTTAGGCTTAGGGTACGGCTTAGGGTACGGGTTCGGGGAGGGGTTCGGGTACGGCGTAGGGTATGGGTTAGGGTTAGGGTTAGGGTTAGTGTTAGGGTTAGGGCTCGGTTTAGGGTACGGGTTAGGATTAGGGTACGGATTAGGGTTAGGGTAGGGGTTAGGGTTAGGGTACGCGTTAGGGTTAGGGTAGTTATTAAACCTATCCCACTCTCTAGATACCCCTTAGCACGTAAAGGAATATTATTTGGGGGTCCAGCCATGGAGAAGAGTTTAGACACTAGGATAAGATAAGGAACACACCCATTATAAAGAAATCACATTAGGATTCTGTTTTTAAGCCGTTCCTTAAAACACTAGTGCTTAGGAAATCTATTGGAGGCAGAAGCAGTCAAGGGTAGCCTAGGGTTAGGGTTAGGCTTAGGGTTAGGCTTAGGGTACGGCTTAGGGTACGGGTTCGGGGAGGGGTTCGGGTACGGCATAGGGTATGTGTTAGGGTTAGGGTTAGGGTTCGTGTTAGGGTTAGGGCTCGGTTTAGGGTACGGGTTATGATTAGGGTACGTGTTAGGGTTAGGGTAGGGGTTAGGGTTAGGGTACGCGTTAGGGTTAGGGTAGTTATTAAACCTATCCCACTCTCTAGATACCCCTTAGCACGTAAAGGAATATTATTTGCGGGTCCAGCCATGGAGAAGAGTTTAGACACTAGGATAAGATAAGGAACACACCCATTATAAAGAAATCACATTAGGATTCTCTTTTTAAGCTGTTCCTTCAAACACTAGTGCTTAGGAAATCTATTGGAGGCAGAAGCAGTCAAGGGTAGCCTAGGGTTAGGGTTAGGCTTAGGGTTAGGGTTAGGGTACGGCTTAGGGTACGGGTTCGGGGAGGGGTTCGGGTACGGCGTAGGGTATGGGTTAGGGTTAGGGTTAGGGTTTGAGTTAGGGTTAGGGCTCGGTTTAGTGTACGGGTTAGGATTAGGGTACGTTTTAGGGTTAGGGTAGGGGTTAGTGTTAGGGTACGTGTTAGGGTTAGGGTAGTTATTAAACCTATCCCACTCTCTAGATACCCCTTAGCATTTAAAGGAATATTATTTGGGGGTCCAGCCATGGAGAAGAGTTTAGACACTAGGATAAGATAAGGAACACACCCATTATAAAGAAATCACATTAGGATTCTCTTTTTAAGCTGTTCCTTCAAACACTAGTGCTTAGGAAATCTATTGGAGGCAGAAGCAGTCAAGGGTAGCCTAGGGTTAGGGTTAGGCTTAGGGTTAGGCTTAGGGTACGGCTTAGGGTACGGGTTCGGGGAGGGGTTCGGGTACGGCGTAGGGTATGGGTTAGGGTTAGGGTTAGGGTTAGTGTTAGGGTTAGGGCTCGGTTCAGGGTACGGGTTAGGATTAGGGTACGTGTTAGGGTTAGGGTAGGGGTTAGGGTTAGGGTACGTGTTAGGGTTAGGGTAGTTATTAAACTTATCCCACTCTCTAGATACCCCTAAGCACGTAAAGGAATATTATTTGGGGGTCCAGCCATGGAGAAGAGTTTAGACACTAGGAAAAGATAAGGAACACACCCATTATAAAGAAATCACATTAGGATTCTGTTTTTAAGCTGTTCCTTCAAACACTAGTGCTTAGGAAATCTATTGGAGGCAGAAGCAGTCAAGGGTAGCCTAGGGTTAGGGTTAGGCTTAGGGTTAGGCTTAGGGTACGGCTTAGGCTACGGGTTCGGGGAGGGGTTCGGGTACGGTGTAGGGTATGGGTTAGGGTTAGGGTTAGGGTTTGAGTTAGGGTTAGGGCTCGGTTTAGTGTACGGGTTAGGATTAGGGTACGTTTTAGGGTTAGGGTAGGGGTTAGGGTTAGGGTACGCGTTAGGGTTAGGGTAGTTATTAAACCTATCCCACTCTCTAGATACCCCTTAGCATGTAAAGGAATATTATTTGGGGGTCCAGCCATGGAGAAGAGTTTAGACACTAGGATAAGATAAGGAACACACCCATTATAAAGAAATCACATTAGGATTCTCTTTTTAAGCTGTTCCTTCAAACACTAGTGCTTAGGAAATCTATTGGAGGCAGAAGCAGTCAAGGGTAGCCTAGGGTTAGGGTTAGGCTTAGGGTTAGGCTTAGGGTACGGCTTAGGGTACGGGTTCGGGGAGGGGTTCGGGTACGGCGTAGGGTATGGGTTAGGGTTAGGGTTAGGGTTAGTGTTAGGGTTAGGGCTCGGTTCAGGGTACGGGTTAGGATTAGGGTACGTGTTAGGGTTAGGGTAGGGGTTAGGGTTAGGGTACGCATTAGGGTTAGGGTAGTTATTAAACCTATCCCACTCTCTAGAAACCCGTTAGCACGTAAAGGAATATTATTTGGGGGTCCAGCCATGGAGAAGAGTTTAGACACTAGAATAAGATAAGGAACACACCCATTATAAAGAAATCACATTAGGATTCTCTTTTTAAGCTGTTCCTTCAAACACTAGTGCTTAGGAAATCTATTGGAGGCAGAAGCAGTCAAGGGTAGCCTAGGGTTAGGGTTAGGCTTAGGGTTAGGCTTAGGGTACGGCTTAGGCTACGGGTTCGGGGAGGGGTTCGGGTACGGCGTTGGGTATGGGTTAGGGTTAGGGTTAGGGTTAGTGTTAGGGTTAGGGCTCGGTTTAGGGTACGGGTTAGGATTAGGGTACGTGTTAGGGTTAGGGTAGGGGTTAGGGTTAGGGTACGCGTTTGGGTTAGGGTAGTTATTAAACCTATCCCACTCTCTAGATACCCCTTAGCACGTAAAGGAATATTATTTGGGGGTCCAGCCATGGAGAAGAGTTTAGACACTAGGATAAGATAAGGAACACACCCATTATAAAGAAATCACATTATGATTCTCTTTTTAAGCTGTTCCTTCAAACATTAGTGCTTAGGAAATCTCTTGGAGGCAGAAGCAGTCAAGGGTAGCCTAGGGTTAGGGTTAGGCTTAGGGTTAGGCTTAGGGTACGGCTTAGGGTACGGGTTTGGGGAGGGGTTCGGGTACGGTGTAGGGTATGGGTTAGGGTTAGGTTTAGGGTTAGGGTTAGGGTTAGGGCTCGGTTTAGGGTACGGGTTAGGATTAGGGTACGTGTTAGGGTTAGGGTAGGGGTTAGGGTTAGGGTACGCGTTAGGGTTAGGGTAGTTATTAAACCTATCCCACTCTCTAGATACCCCTTAGCACGTAAAGGAATATTATTTGCGGGTCCAGCCATGGAGAAGAGTTTAGACACTAGGATAAGATAAGGAACACACCCATTATAAAGAAATCACATTAGGATTCTCTTTTTAAGCTGTTCCTTCAAACACTAGTGCTTAGGAAATCTATTGGAGGCAGAAGCAGTCAACGGTAGCCTAGGGTTAGGGTTAGGCTTAGGGTTAGGCTTAGGGTACGGCTTAGGGTACGGGTTCGGGGAGGGGTTCGGGTACGGCGTAGGGTATGGGTTAGGGTTAGGGTTAGGGTTAGTGTTAGGGTTAGGGCTCGGTTTAGGGTACGGGTTAGGATTAGGGTACGTTTTAGGGTTAGGGTAGGGGTTAGGGTTAGGGTACGCGTTAGGGTTAGGGTAGTTATTAAACCTATCCCACTCTCTAGATACCCCTTAGCACGTAAAGGAATATTATTTGGGGGTCCAGCCATGGAGAAGAGTTTAGACACTAGGATAAGATAAGGAACACACCCATTATAAAGAAATCACATTAGGATTCTCTTTTTAAGCTGTTCCTTCAAACACTAGTGCTTAGGAAATCTATTGGAGGCAGAAGCAGTCAAGGGTAGCCTAGGGTTAGGGTTAGGCTTAGGGTTAGGGTTGGGTACGGCTTAGGGTACGGTTTCGGGGAGGGGTTCGGGTACGGCGTAGGGTATGGGTTAGGGTTAGGGTTAGGGCTCGGTTTAGGGTACGGGTTAGGATTAGGATACGTGTTAGGGTTAGGGTACGGTTTAGGGTTAGGGTACGCGTTAGGGTTAGGGTAGTTATTAAACCTATCCCACTCTCTAGATACCCCTTAGCACGTAAAGGAATATTATTTGGGGGTCCAGCCATGGAGAAGAGTTTAGACACTAGGATAAGATAAGGAACACACCCATTATAAAGAAATCACATTAGGATTCTCTTTTTAAGCTGTTCCTTCAAACACTAGTGCTTAGGAAATCTATTGGAGGCAGAAGCAGTCAAGGGTAGCCTAGGGTTAGGGTTAGGCTTAGGGTTAGGCATAGGGTACGGCTTAGGGTACGGGTTCGGGGAGGGGTTCGGGTACGGCGTAGGGTATGGGTTAGGGTTAGGGTTAGGGTTAGTGTTAGGGTTAGGGCTCGGTTTAGGGTACGGGTTAGGATTAGGGTACGTGTTAGGGTTAGGGTAGGTGTTAGGGTTAGGGTACGCGTTAGGGTTAGGGTAGTTATTAAACCTATCCCACTCTCTAGATACCCCTTAGCACGTAAAGGAATATTATTTGGGGGTCCAGCCACGGAGAAGAGTTTAGACACTAGGATAAGATAAGGAACACACCCATTATAAAGAAATCACATTAGGATTCTCTTTTTAAGCTGTTCCTTCAAACACTAGTGCTTAGGAAATCTATTGGAGGCAGAAGCAGTCAAGGGTAGCCTAGGGTTAGGGTTAGGCTTAGGGTTAGGCATAGGGTACGGCTTAGGGTACGGGTTCGGGGAGGGGTTCGGGTACGGCGTAGGGTATGGGTTAGGGTTAGGGTTAGGGTTAGTGTTAGGGTTAGGGCTCGGTTTAGGGTACGGTTTAGGATTAGGGTACGTGTTAGGGTTAGGGTAGGGGTTAGGGTTAGGGTACGCGTTAGGGTTAGGGTAGTTATTAAACCTATCCCACTCTCTAGATACCCCTTAGCACGTAAAGGAATATTATTTGGGGGTCCAGCCATGGAGAAGAGTTTAGACACTAGGATAAGATAAGGAACACACCCATTATAAAGAAATCACATTAGGATTCTCTTTTTAAGCTGTTCCTTCAAACACTAGTGCTTAGGAAATCTATTGGAGGCAGAAGCAGTCAAGGGTAGCCTAGGGTTAGGGTTAGGCTTAGGGTTAGGCTTAGGGTACGGCTTAGGGTACGGTTTCGGGGAGGGGTTCGGGTACGGCGTAGGGTATGGGTTAGGGTTAGGGTTAGGGTTAGTGTTAGGGTTAGGGCTCGGTTTAGGGTACGGGTTAGGATTAGGGTACGGGTTAGGGTTAGGGTAGGGGTTAGGGTTAGGGTACGCGTTAGGGTTAGGGTAGTTATTAAACCTATCCCACTCTCTAGATACCCCTTAGCACGTAAAGGAATATTATTTGGGGGTCCAGCCATGGAGAAGAGTTTAGACACTAGGATAAGATAAGGAACACACCCATTATAAAGAAATCACATTAGGATTCTCTTTTTAAGCTGTTCCTTCAAACACTAGTGCTTAGGAAATCTATTGGAGGCAGAAGCAGTCAAGGGTAGCCTAGGGTTAGGGTTAGGCTTAGGGTTAGGCTTAGGGTACGGCTTAGGGTACGGGTTCGGGGAGGGGTTCGTGTACGGCGTAGGGTATGGGTTAGGGTTAGGGTTAGGGTTAGTGTTAGGGTTAGGGCTCGGTTCAGGGTACGGGTTAGGATTAGGGTACGTGTTAGGGTTAGGGTAGGGGTTAGGGTTAGGGTACGTGTTAGGGTTAGGGTAGTTATTAAACTTATCCCACTCTCTAGATACCCCTAAGCACGTAAAGGAATATTATTTGGGGGTCCAGCCATGGAGAAGAGTTTAGACACTAGGAAAAGATAAGGAACACACCCATTATAAAGAAATCACATTAGGATTCTCTTTTTAAGCTGTTCCTTCAAACACTAGTGCTTAGGAAATCTATTGGAGGCAGAAGCAGTCAAGGGTAGCCTAGGGTTAGGGTTAGGCTTAGGGTTAGGCTTAGGGTACGGCTTAGGGTACGGGTTCGGGGAGGGGTTCGGGTACGGCGTAGGGTATGGGTTAGGGTTAGGGTTAGGGTTAGTGTTAGGGTTAGGGCTCGGTTTAGGGTACGGTTTAGGATTAGGGTACGTGTTAGGGTTAGGGTAGGGGTTAGGGTTAGGGTACGCGTTAGGGTTAGGGTAGTTATTAAACCTATCCCACTCTCTAGATACCCCTTAGCACGTAAAGGAATATTATTTGGGGGTCCAGCCATGGAGAAGAGTTTAGACACTAGGATAAGATAAGGAACACACCCATTATAAAGAAATCACATTAGGATTCTCTTTTTAAGCTGTTCCTTCAAACACTAGTGCTTAGGAAATCTATTGGAGGCAGAAGCAGTCAAGGGTAGCCTAGGGTTAGGGTTAGGCTTAGGGTTAGGCTTAGGGTACGGCTTAGGGTACGGGTTCGGGGAGGGGTTCGGGTACGGCGTAGGGTATGGGTTAGGGTTAGGGTTAGGGTTAGTGTTAGGGTTAGGGCTCGGTTTAGGGTACGGGTTAGGATTAGGGTACGTGTTAGGGTTAGGGTAGGGGTTAGGGTTAGGGTACGCGTTAGGGTTAGGGTAGTTATTAAACCTATCCCACTCTCTAGATACCCCTTAGCACGTAAAGGAATATTATTTGGGGGTCCAGCCATGGAGAAGAGTTTAGACACTAGGATAAGATAAGGAACACACCCATTATAAAGAAATCACATTAGGATTCTCTTTTTAAGCTTTTCCTTCAAACATTAGTGCTTAGGAAATCTGTTGGAGGCAGAAGCAGTCAAGGGTAGCCTAGGGTTAGGGTTAGGCTTAGGGTTAGGCTTAGGGTACGGCTTAGGGTACGGGTTTGGGGAGGGGTTCGGGTACGGTGTAGGGTATGGGTTAGGGTTAGGTTTAGGGTTAGTGTTAGGGTTAGGGCTCGGTTTAGGGTACGGGTTAGGATTAGGGTACGTGTTAGGGTTAGGGTAGGGGTTAGGGTTAGGGTACGCGTTAGGGTTAGGGTAGTTATTAAACCTATCCCACTCTCTAGATACCCCTTAGCACGTAAAGGAATATTATTTGCGGGTCCAGCCATGGAGAAGAGTTTAGACACTAGGATAAAATAAGGAACACATACATTATAAAGAAATCACATTAGGATTCTCTTTTTAAGTTGTTCCTTCAAACACTAGTGCTTAGGAAATCTATTGGAGGCAGAAGCAGTCAAGGGTAGCCTAGGGTTAGGGTTAGGCTTAGGGTTAGGGTTAGGGTTAGGCTTAGGGTAGGGGTTCGGGGAGGGGTTCGGGTACGGCGTAGGGTATGGGTTAGGGTTAGGGTTAGGGTTTGAGTTAGGGTTAGGGCTCGGTTTAGTGTACGGGTTAGGATTAGGGTACGTGTTAGGGTTAGGGTAGGGGTTAGGGTTAGGGTACGCATTAGGGTTAGGGTAGTTAGTAAACCTATCCCACTCTCTAGATACCCCTTAGCACGTAAAGGAATATTATTTGCGGGTCCAGCCATGGAGAAGAGTTTAGACACTACGATAAGATAAGGAACACACCCATTATAAAGAAATCACATTAGGATTCTCTTTTTAAGCTGTTCCTTCAAACACTAGTGCTTAGGAAATCTATTGGAGGCAGAAGCAGTCAAGGGTAGCCTAGGGTTAGGGTTAGGCTTAGGGTTAGGGTTAGGGTACGGCTTAGGGTACGGGTTCGGGGAGGGGTTCGGGTACGGCGTAGGGTATGGGTTAGGGTTAGGGTTAGGGTTTGAGTTAGGGTTAGGGCTCGGTTTTGTGTACGGGTTAGGATTAGGGTACGTTTTAGGGTTAGGGTAGGGGTTAGGGTTAGGGTACGCGTTAGGGTTAGGGTAGTTATTAAACCTATCTCACTCTCTAGATACCCCTTAGCATGTAAAGGAATATTATTTGGGGGTCCAGCCATGGAGAAGAGTTTAGACACTAGGATAAGATAAGGAACACACCCATTATAAAGAAATCACATTAGGATTCTCTTTTTAAGCTGTTCCTTCAAACACTAGTGCTTAGGAAATCTATTGGAGGCAGAAGCAGTCAAGGGTAGCCTAGGGTTAGGGTTAGGCTTAGGGTTAGGCTTAGGGTACGGCTTAGGGTACGGGTTCGGGGAGGGGTTCGGGTACGGCGTAGGGTATGGGTTAGGGTTAGGGTTAGGGTTAGTGTTAGGGTTAGGGCTCGGTTTAGGGTACGGGTTAGGATTAGGGTACGGATTAGGGTTAGGGTAGGGGTTAGGGTTAGGGTACGCGTTAGGGTTAGGGTAGTTATTAAACCTATCCCACTCTCTAGATACCCCTTAGCACGTAAAGGAATATTATTTGGGGGTCCAGCCATGGAGAAGAGTTTAGACACTAGGATAAGATAAGGAACACACCCATTATAAAGAAATCACATTAGGATTCTCTTTTTAAGCTGTTCCTTCAAACACTAGTGCTTAGGAAATCTATTGGAGGCAGAAGCAGTCAAGGGTAGCCTAGGGTTAGGGTTAGGCTTAGGGTTAGGCTTAGGGTACGGCTTAGGGTATGGTTTCGGGGAGGGGTTCGGGTACGGTGTAGGGTATGGGTTAGGGTTAGGGTTAGGGTTAGTGTTAGGGTTAGGGCTCAGTTTAGGGTACGGGTTAGGATTAGGGTACGTGTTAGGGTTAGGGTAGGGGTTAGGGTTAGGGTACGCGTTAGGGTTAGGGTAGTTATTAAACCTATCCCACTCTCTAGATACCCCTTAGCACGTAAAGGAATATTATTTGGGGGTCCAGCCATGGAGAAGAGTTTAGACAGTAGGATAAGATAAGGAACACACCCATTATAAAGAAATCACATTAGGATTCTGTTTTTAAGCCGTTCCTTAAAACACTAGTGCTTAGGAAATCTATTGGAGGCAGAAGCAGTCAAGGGTAGCCTAGGGTTAGGGTTAGGCTTAGGGTTAGGCTTAGGGTACGGCTTAGGGTACGGGTTCGGGGAGGGGTTCGGGTACGGCATAGGGTATGTGTTAGGGTTAGGGTTAGGGTTCGTGTTAGGGTTAGGGCTCGGTTTAGGGTACGGGTTAGGATTAGGGTACGTGTTAGGGTTAGGGTAGGGGTTAGGGTTAGGGTACGTGTTAGGGTTAGGGTAGTTATTAAACCTATCCCACTCTCTAGATACCCCTTAGCACGTAAAGGAATATTATTTGGGGGTCCAGCCATGGAGAAGAGTTTAGACACTAGGATAAGATAAGGAACACACCCATTATAAAGAAATCACATTAGGATTCTGTTTTTAAGCCGTTCCTTAAAACACTAGTGCTTAGGAAATCTATTGGAGGCAGAAGCAGTCAAGGGTAGCATAGGGTTAGGGTTAGGCTTAGGGTTAGGCTTAGGGTACGGCTTAGGGTACGGGTTCGGGGAGGTGTTCGGGTACGGCGTAGGGTATGGGTTAGGGTTAGGGTTAGGGTTAGTGTTAGGGTTAGGGCTCGGTTCAGGGTACGGGTTAGGATTAGGGTACGTGTTAGGGTTAGGGTAGGGGTTAGGGTTAGGGTACGCGTTAGGGTTAGGGTAGTTATTAAACCTATCCCACTCTCTAGATACCCCTTAGCACGTAAAGGAATATTATTTGCGGGTCCAGCCATGGAGAAGAGTTTAGACACTAGGATAAGATAAGGAACACACCCATTATAAAGAAATCACATTAGGATTCTCTTTTTAAGCTGTTCCTTCAAACACTAGTGCTTAGGAAATCTATTGGAGGCAGAAGCAGTCAAGGGTAGCCTAGGGTTAGGGTTAGGCTTAGGGTTAGGGTTAGGGTACGGCTTAGGGTACGGGTTCGGGGAGGGGTTCGGGTACGGCGTAGGGTATGGGTTAGGGTTAGGGTTAGGGTTTGAGTTAGGGTTAGGGCTCGGTTTAGTGTACGGGTTAGGATTAGGGTACGTTTTAGGGTTAGGGTAGGGGTTAGGGTTAGGGTACGCGTTAGGGTTAGGGTAGTTATTAAACCTATCCCACTCTCTAGATACCCCTTAGCATTTAAAGGAATATTATTTGGGGGTCCAGCCATGGAGAAGAGTTTAGACACTAGGATAAGATAAGGAACACACCCATTATAAAGAAATCACATTAGGATTCTCTTTTTAAGCTGTTCCTTCAAACACTAGTGCTTAGGAAATCTATTGGAGGCAGAAGCAGTCAAGGGTAGCCTAGGGTTAGGGTTAGGCTTAGGGTTAGGCTTAGGGTACGGCTTAGGGTACGGTTTCGGGGAGGGGTTCGGGTACGGCGTAGGGTATGGGTTAGGGTTAGGGTTAGGGTTAGTGTTAGGGTTAGGGCTCGGTTTAGGGTACGGGTTAGGATTAGGGTACGGGTTAGGGTTAGGGTAGGGGTTAGGGTTAGGGTACGCGTTAGGGTTAGGGTAGTTATTAAACCTATCCCACTCTCTAGATACCCCTTAGCACGTAAAGGAATATTATTTGGGGGTCCAGCCATGGAGAAGAGTTTAGACACTAGGATAAGATAAGGAACACACCCATTATAAAGAAATCACATTAGGATTCTCTTTTTAAGCTTTTCCTTCAAACATTAGTGCTTAGGAAATCTGTTGGAGGCAGAAGCAGTCAAGGGTAGCCTAGGGTTAGGGTTAGGCTTAGGGTTAGGCTTAGGGTACGGCTTAGGGTACGGGTTTGGGGAGGGGTTCGGGTACGGTGTAGGGTATGGGTTAGGGTTAGGTTTAGGGTTAGTGTTAGGGTTAGGGCTCGGTTTAGGGTACGGGTTAGGATTAGGGTACGTGTTAGGGTTAGGGTAGGGGTTAGGGTTAGGGTACGCGTTAGGGTTAGGGTAGTTATTAAACCTATCCCACTCTCTAGATACCCCTTAGCACGTAAAGGAATATTATTTGGGGGTCCAGCCATGGAGAAGAGTTTAGACACTAGGATAAGATAAGGAACACACCCATTATAAAGAAATCACATTAGGATTCTCTTTTTAAGCTGTTCCTTCAAACACTAGTGCTTAGGAAATCTATTGGAGGCAGAAGCAGTCAAGGGTAGCCTAGGGTTAGGGTTAGGCTTAGGGTTAGGCTTAGGGTACGGCTTAGGGTACGGGTTCGGGGAGGGGTTCGGGTACGGCGTAGGGTATGGGTTAGGGTTAGGGTTAGGGTTAGTGTTAGGGTTAGGGCTCGGTTTAGGGTACGGGTTAGGATTAGGGTACGTGTTAGGGTTAGGGTAGGGGTTAGGGTTAGGGTACGCGTTAGGGTTAGGGTAGTTATTAAACCTATCCCACTCTCTAGATACCCCTTAGCACGTAAAGGAATATTATTTGGGGGTCCAGCCATGGAGAAGAGTTTAGACACTAGGATAAGATAAGGAACACACCCATTATAAAGAAATCACATTAGGATTCTCTTTTTAAGCTTTTCCTTCAAACATTAGTGCTTAGGAAATCTGTTGGAGGCAGAAGCAGTCAAGGGTAGCCTAGGGTTAGGGTTAGGCTTAGGGTTAGGCTTAGGGTACGGCTTAGGGTACGGGTTTGGGGAGGGGTTCGGGTACGGTGTAGGGTATGGGTTAGGGTTAGGTTTAGGGTTAGTGTTAGGGTTAGGGCTCGGTTTAGGGTACGGGTTAGGATTAGGGTACGTGTTAGGGTTAGGGTAGGGGTTAGGGTTAGGGTACGCGTTAGGGTTAGGGTAGTTATTAAACCTATCCCACTCTCTAGATACCCCTTAGCACGTAAAGGAATATTATTTGCGGGTCCAGCCATGGAGAAGAGTTTAGACACTAGGATAAAATAAGGAACACATACATTATAAAGAAATCACATTAGGATTCTCTTTTTAAGTTGTTCCTTCAAACACTAGTGCTTAGGAAATCTATTGGAGGCAGAAGCAGTCAAGGGTAGCCTAGGGTTAGGGTTAGGCTTAGGGTTAGGGTTAGGGTTAGGCTTAGGGTAGGGGTTCGGGGAGGGGTTCGGGTACGGCGTAGGGTATGGGTTAGGGTTAGGGTTAGGGTTTGAGTTAGGGTTAGGGCTCGGTTTAGTGTACGGGTTAGGATTAGGGTACGTGTTAGGGTTAGGGTAGGGGTTAGGGTTAGGGTACGCATTAGGGTTAGGGTAGTTAGTAAACCTATCCCACTCTCTAGATACCCCTTAGCACGTAAAGGAATATTATTTGCGGGTCCAGCCATGGAGAAGAGTTTAGACACTACGATAAGATAAGGAACACACCCATTATAAAGAAATCACATTAGGATTCTCTTTTTAAGCTGTTCCTTCAAACACTAGTGCTTAGGAAATCTATTGGAGGCAGAAGCAGTCAAGGGTAGCCTAGGGTTAGGGTTAGGCTTAGGGTTAGGGTTAGGGTACGGCTTAGGGTACGGGTTCGGGGAGGGGTTCGGGTACGGCGTAGGGTATGGGTTAGGGTTAGGGTTAGGGTTTGAGTTAGGGTTAGGGCTCGGTTTTGTGTACGGGTTAGGATTAGGGTACGTTTTAGGGTTAGGGTAGGGGTTAGGGTTAGGGTACGCGTTAGGGTTAGGGTAGTTATTAAACCTATCTCACTCTCTAGATACCCCTTAGCATGTAAAGGAATATTATTTGGGGGTCCAGCCATGGAGAAGAGTTTAGACACTAGGATAAGATAAGGAACACACCCATTATAAAGAAATCACATTAGGATTCTCTTTTTAAGCTGTTCCTTCAAACACTAGTGCTTAGGA
Source organism: Balaenoptera ricei (assembly GCF_028023285.1). Taxonomy (NCBI): domain Eukaryota; kingdom Metazoa; phylum Chordata; class Mammalia; order Artiodactyla; family Balaenopteridae; genus Balaenoptera; species Balaenoptera ricei. The sequence continues at coordinate 7,444 of NW_026777920.1, read as the reverse complement.
AATCTATTGGAGGCAGAAGCAGTCAAGGGTAGCCTAGGGTTAGGGTTAGGCTTAGGGTTAGGCTTAGGGTACGGCTTAGGGTACGGGTTCGGGGAGGGGTTCGGGTACGGCGTAGGGTATGGGTTAGGGTTAGGGTTAGGGTTAGTGTTAGGGTTAGGGCTCGGTTTAGGGTACGGGTTAGGATTAGGGTACGGATTAGGGTTAGGGTAGGGGTTAGGGTTAGGGTACGCGTTAGGGTTAGGGTAGTTATTAAACCTATCCCACTCTCTAGATACCCCTTAGCACGTAAAGGAATATTATTTGGGGGTCCAGCCATGGAGAAGAGTTTAGACACTAGGATAAGATAAGGAACACACCCATTATAAAGAAATCACATTAGGATTCTCTTTTTAAGCTGTTCCTTCAAACACTAGTGCTTAGGAAATCTATTGGAGGCAGAAGCAGTCAAGGGTAGCCTAGGGTTAGGGTTAGGCTTAGGGTTAGGCTTAGGGTACGGCTTAGGGTATGGTTTCGGGGAGGGGTTCGGGTACGGTGTAGGGTATGGGTTAGGGTTAGGGTTAGGGTTAGTGTTAGGGTTAGGGCTCAGTTTAGGGTACGGGTTAGGATTAGGGTACGTGTTAGGGTTAGGGTAGGGGTTAGGGTTAGGGTACGCGTTAGGGTTAGGGTAGTTATTAAACCTATCCCACTCTCTAGATACCCCTTAGCACGTAAAGGAATATTATTTGGGGGTCCAGCCATGGAGAAGAGTTTAGACAGTAGGATAAGATAAGGAACACACCCATTATAAAGAAATCACATTAGGATTCTGTTTTTAAGCCGTTCCTTAAAACACTAGTGCTTAGGAAATCTATTGGAGGCAGAAGCAGTCAAGGGTAGCCTAGGGTTAGGGTTAGGCTTAGGGTTAGGCTTAGGGTACGGCTTAGGGTACGGGTTCGGGGAGGGGTTCGGGTACGGCATAGGGTATGTGTTAGGGTTAGGGTTAGAGTTCGTGTTAGGGTTAGGGCTCGGTTTAGGGTACGGGTTAGGATTAGGGTACGTGTTAGGGTTAGGGTAGGGGTTAGGGTTAGGGTACGTGTTAGGGTTAGGGTAGTTATTAAACCTATCCCACTCTCTAGATACCCCTTAGCACGTAAAGGAATATTATTTGGGGGTCCAGCCATGGAGAAGAGTTTAGACACTAGGATAAGATAAGGAACACACCCATTATAAAGAAATCACATTAGGATTCTGTTTTTAAGCCGTTCCTTAAAACACTAGTGCTTAGGAAATCTATTGGAGGCAGAAGCAGTCAAGGGTAGCATAGGGTTAGGGTTAGGCTTAGGGTTAGGCTTAGGGTACGGCTTAGGGTACGGGTTCGGGGAGGTGTTCGGGTACGGCGTAGGGTATGGGTTAGGGTTAGGGTTAGGGTTAGTGTTAGGGTTAGGGCTCGGTTCAGGGTACGGGTTAGGATTAGGGTACGTGTTAGGGTTAGGGTAGGGGTTAGGGTTAGGGTACGCGTTAGGGTTAGGGTAGTTATTAAACCTATCCCACTCTCTAGATACCCCTTAGCACGTAAAGGAATATTATTTGCGGGTCCAGCCATGGAGAAGAGTTTAGACACTAGGATAAGATAAGGAACACACCCATTATAAAGAAATCACATTAGGATTCTCTTTTTAAGCTGTTCCTTCAAACACTAGTGCTTAGGAAATCTATTGGAGGCAGAAGCAGTCAAGGGTAGCCTAGGGTTAGGGTTAGGCTTAGGGTTAGGGTTAGGGTACGGCTTAGGGTACGGGTTCGGGGAGGGGTTCGGGTACGGCGTAGGGTATGGGTTAGGGTTAGGGTTAGGGTTTGAGTTAGGGTTAGGGCTCGGTTTAGTGTACGGGTTAGGATTAGGGTACGTTTTAGGGTTAGGGTAGGGGTTAGGGTTAGGGTACGCGTTAGGGTTAGGGTAGTTATTAAACCTATCCCACTCTCTAGATACCCCTTAGCATTTAAAGGAATATTATTTGGGGGTCCAGCCATGGAGAAGAGTTTAGACACTAGGATAAGATAAGGAACACACCCATTATAAAGAAATCACATTAGGATTCTCTTTTTAAGCTGTTCCTTCAAACACTAGTGCTTAGGAAATCTATTGGAGGCAGAAGCAGTCAAGGGTAGCCTAGGGTTAGGGTTAGGCTTAGGGTTAGGCTTAGGGTACGGCTTAGGGTACGGTTTCGGGGAGGGGTTCGGGTACGGCGTAGGGTATGGGTTAGGGTTAGGGTTAGGGTTAGTGTTAGGGTTAGGGCTCGGTTTAGGGTACGGGTTAGGATTAGGGTACGGGTTAGGGTTAGGGTAGGGGTTAGGGTTAGGGTACGCGTTAGGGTTAGGGTAGTTATTAAACCTATCCCACTCTCTAGATACCCCTTAGCACGTAAAGGAATATTATTTGGGGGTCCAGCCATGGAGAAGAGTTTAGACACTAGGATAAGATAAGGAACACACCCATTATAAAGAAATCACATTAGGATTCTCTTTTTAAGCTGTTCCTTCAAACACTAGTGCTTAGGAAATCTATTGGAGGCAGAAGCAGTCAAGGGTAGCCTAGGGTTAGGGTTAGGCTTAGGGTTAGGCTTAGGGTACGGCTTAGGGTACGGGTTCGGGGAGGGGTTCGTGTACGGCGTAGGGTATGGGTTAGGGTTAGGGTTAGTGTTAGGGTTAGGGCTCGGTTCAGGGTACGGGTTAGGATTAGGGTACGTGTTAGGGTTAGGGTAGGGGTTAGGGTTAGGGTACGTGTTAGGGTTAGGGTAGTTATTAAACTTATCCCACTCTCTAGATACCCCTAAGCACGTAAAGGAATATTATTTGGGGGTCCAGCCATGGAGAAGAGTTTAGACACTAGGAAAAGATAAGGAACACACCCATTATAAAGAAATCACATTAGGATTCTCTTTTTAAGTTGTTCCTTCAAACACTAGTGCTTAGGAAATCTATTGGAGGCAGAAGCAGTCAAGGGTAGCCTAGGGTTAGGGTTAGGCTTAGGGTTAGGGTTAGGGTTAGGCTTAGGGTAGGGGTTCGGGGAGGGGTTCGGGTACGGCGTAGGGTATGGGTTAGGGTTAGGGTTAGGGTTTGAGTTAGGGTTAGGGCTCGGTTTAGTGTACGGGTTAGGATTAGGGTACGTGTTAGGGTTAGGGTAGGGGTTAGGGTTAGGGTACGCATTAGGGTTAGGGTAGTTAGTAAACCTATCCCACTCTCTAGATACCCCTTAGCACGTAAAGGAATATTATTTGCGGGTCCAGCCATGGAGAAGAGTTTAGACACTACGATAAGATAAGGAACACACCCATTATAAAGAAATCACATTAGGATTCTCTTTTTAAGCTGTTCCTTCAAACACTAGTGCTTAGGAAATCTATTGGAGGCAGAAGCAGTCAAGGGTAGCCTAGGGTTAGGGTTAGGCTTAGGGTTAGGGTTAGGGTACGGCTTAGGGTACGGGTTCGGGGAGGGGTTCGGGTACGGCGTAGGGTATGGGTTAGGGTTAGGGTTAGGGTTTGAGTTAGGGTTAGGGCTCGGTTTTGTGTACGGGTTAGGATTAGGGTACGTTTTAGGGTTAGGGTAGGGGTTAGGGTTAGGGTACGCGTTAGGGTTAGGGTAGTTATTAAACCTATCTCACTCTCTAGATACCCCTTAGCATGTAAAGGAATATTATTTGGGGGTCCAGCCATGGAGAAGAGTTTAGACACTAGGATAAGATAAGGAACACACCCATTATAAAGAAATCACATTAGGATTCTGTTTTTAAGCCGTTCCTTAAAACACTAGTGCTTAGGAAATCTATTGGAGGCAGAAGCAGTCAAGGGTAGCATAGGGTTAGGGTTAGGCTTAGGGTTAGGCTTAGGGTACGGCTTAGGGTACGGGTTCGGGGAGGTGTTCGGGTACGGCGTAGGGTATGGGTTAGGGTTAGGGTTAGGGTTAGTGTTAGGGTTAGGGCTCGGTTCAGGGTACGGGTTAGGATTAGGGTACGTGTTAGGGTTAGGGTAGGGGTTAGGGTTAGGGTACGCGTTAGGGTTAGGGTAGTTATTAAACCTATCCCACTCTCTAGATACCCCTTAGCACGTAAAGGAATATTATTTGCGGGTCCAGCCATGGAGAAGAGTTTAGACACTAGGATAAGATAAGGAACACACCCATTATAAAGAAATCACATTAGGATTCTCTTTTTAAGCTGTTCCTTCAAACACTAGTGCTTAGGAAATCTATTGGAGGCAGAAGCAGTCAAGGGTAGCCTAGGGTTAGGGTTAGGCTTAGGGTTAGGGTTAGGGTACGGCTTAGGGTACGGGTTCGGGGAGGGGTTCGGGTACGGCGTAGGGTATGGGTTAGGGTTAGGGTTAGGGTTTGAGTTAGGGTTAGGGCTCGGTTTAGTGTACGGGTTAGGATTAGGGTACGTTTTAGGGTTAGGGTAGGGGTTAGGGTTAGGGTACGCGTTAGGGTTAGGGTAGTTATTAAACCTATCCCACTCTCTAGATACCCCTTAGCATTTAAAGGAATATTATTTGGGGGTCCAGCCATGGAGAAGAGTTTAGACACTAGGATAAGATAAGGAACACACCCATTATAAAGAAATCACATTAGGATTCTCTTTTTAAGCTGTTCCTTCAAACACTAGTGCTTAGGAAATCTATTGGAGGCAGAAGCAGTCAAGGGTAGCCTAGGGTTAGGGTTAGGCTTAGGGTTAGGCTTAGGGTACGGCTTAGGGTACGGTTTCGGGGAGGGGTTCGGGTACGGCGTAGGGTATGGGTTAGGGTTAGGGTTAGGGTTAGTGTTAGGGTTAGGGCTCGGTTTAGGGTACGGGTTAGGATTAGGGTACGGGTTAGGGTTAGGGTAGGGGTTAGGGTTAGGGTACGCGTTAGGGTTAGGGTAGTTATTAAACCTATCCCACTCTCTAGATACCCCTTAGCACGTAAAGGAATATTATTTGGGGGTCCAGCCATGGAGAAGAGTTTAGACACTAGGATAAGATAAGGAACACACCCATTATAAAGAAATCACATTAGGATTCTCTTTTTAAGCTGTTCCTTCAAACACTAGTGCTTAGGAAATCTATTGGAGGCAGAAGCAGTCAAGGGTAGCCTAGGGTTAGGGTTAGGCTTAGGGTTAGGCTTAGGGTACGGCTTAGGGTACGGGTTCGGGGAGGGGTTCGTGTACGGCGTAGGGTATGGGTTAGGGTTAGGGTTAGTGTTAGGGTTAGGGCTCGGTTCAGGGTACGGGTTAGGATTAGGGTACGTGTTAGGGTTAGGGTAGGGGTTAGGGTTAGGGTACGTGTTAGGGTTAGGGTAGTTATTAAACTTATCCCACTCTCTAGATACCCCTAAGCACGTAAAGGAATATTATTTGGGGGTCCAGCCATGGAGAAGAGTTTAGACACTAGGAAAAGATAAGGAACACACCCATTATAAAGAAATCACATTAGGATTCTCTTTTTAAGTTGTTCCTTCAAACACTAGTGCTTAGGAAATCTATTGGAGGCAGAAGCAGTCAAGGGTAGCCTAGGGTTAGGGTTAGGCTTAGGGTTAGGGTTAGGGTTAGGCTTAGGGTAGGGGTTCGGGGAGGGGTTCGGGTACGGCGTAGGGTATGGGTTAGGGTTAGGGTTAGGGTTTGAGTTAGGGTTAGGGCTCGGTTTAGTGTACGGGTTAGGATTAGGGTACGTGTTAGGGTTAGGGTAGGGGTTAGGGTTAGGGTACGCATTAGGGTTAGGGTAGTTAGTAAACCTATCCCACTCTCTAGATACCCCTTAGCACGTAAAGGAATATTATTTGCGGGTCCAGCCATGGAGAAGAGTTTAGACACTACGATAAGATAAGGAAACACACCCATTATAAAGAAATCACATTAGGATTCTCTTTTTAAGCTGTTCCTTCAAACACTAGTGCTTAGGAAATCTATTGGAGGCAGAAGCAGTCAAGGGTAGCCTAGGGTTAGGGTTAGGCTTAGGGTTAGGGTTAGGGTACGGCTTAGGGTACGGGTTCGGGGAGGGGTTCGGGTACGGCGTAGGGTATGGGTTAGGGTTAGGGTTAGGGTTTGAGTTAGGGTTAGGGCTCGGTTTTGTGTACGGGTTAGGATTAGGGTACGTTTTAGGGTTAGGGTAGGGGTTAGGGTTAGGGTACGCGTTAGGGTTAGGGTAGTTATTAAACCTATCTCACTCTCTAGATACCCCTTAGCATGTAAAGGAATATTATTTGGGGGTCCAGCCATGGAGAAGAGTTTAGACACTAGGATAAGATAAGGAACACACACCCATTATAAAGAAATCACATTAGGATTCTCTTTTTAAGCTGTTCCTTCAAACACTAGTGCTTAGGAAATCTATTGGAGGCAGAAGCAGTCAAGGGTAGCCTAGGGTTAGGGTTAGGCTTAGGGTTAGGCTTAGGGTACGGCTTAGGGTACGGGTTCGGGGAGGGGTTCGGGTACGGCGTAGGGTATGGGTTAGGGTTAGGGTTAGGGTTAGTGTTAGGGTTAGGGCTCGGTTTAGGGTACGGGTTAGGATTAGGGTACGGATTAGGGTTAGGGTAGGGGTTAGGGTTAGGGTACGCGTTAGGGTTAGGGTAGTTATTAAACCTATCCCACTCTCTAGATACCCCTTAGCACGTAAAGGAATATTATTTGGGGGTCCAGCCATGGAGAAGAGTTTAGACACTAGGATAATATAAGGAACACACCCATTATAAAGAAATCACATTAGGATTCTCTTTTTAAGCTGTTCCTTCAAACACTAGTGCTTAGGAAATCTATTGGAGGCAGAAGCAGTCAAGGGTAGCCTAGGGGTTAGGGTTAGGCTTAGGGTAGGCTTAGGGTACGGCTTAGGGTATGGTTTCGGGGAGGGGTTCGGGTACGGTGTAGGGTATGGGTTAGGGTTAGGGTTAGGGTTAGTGTTAGGGTTAGGGCTCAGTTTAGGGTACGGGTTAGGATTAGGGTACGTGTTAGGGTTAGGGTAGGGGTTAGGGTTAGGGTACGCGTTAGGGTTAGGGTAGTTATTAAACCTATCCCACTCTCTAGATACCCCTTAGCACGTAAAGGAATATTATTTGGGGGTCCAGCCTGGAGAAGAGTTTAGACAGTAGGATAAGATAAGGAACACACCCATTATAAAGAAATCACATTAGGATTCTGTTTTTAAGCCGTTCCTTAAAACACTAGTGCTTAGGAAATCTATTGGAGGCAGAAGCAGTCAAGGGTAGCCTAGGGTTAGGGTTAGGCTTAGGGTTAGGCTTAGGGTACGGCTTAGGGTACGGGTTCGGGGAGGGGTTCGGGTACGGCATAGGGTATGTGTTAGGGTTAGGGTTAGGTGTGTCGTGTTAGGGTAGGCTCGGTTTAGGGTACGGGTTAGGATTAGGGTACGTGTTAGGGAGGTTAGGGTAGGGGTTAGGGTTAGGGTACGTGTTAGTGTTAGGGTAGGTTATTAAACCTATCCCACTCTCTAGATACA
>NW_026777919.1:0-71291 GCF_028023285.1 Balaenoptera ricei | reverse complement strand
CATACCGTTCCATAAACCCAATATGTAATAGACAAGACCTACTCCTTCCTCAGTGAACTGGACTCAACACCTCCTATTCACCGCACAAGAATATATCTGACTAGTAAGAATCTTAAAACCTATGTATGATTATCTCTCTGTAAGTGAGTCAAGTGGGTGTAAAGCGGCATAAACACAGCAGTGAACAGCAGCTAAACCCCATTATAAAAATAAATTACTTTTCAAAACCCATGAAACAAAGACAGTGAAAGAGAGAGAAATTCTTACAAAATTCGTTCAGGGGCTGTGAGGCAACCTGGATTGACCATACCTAGACACACAGCTGGAGGAGACATAAAGGTGGACACTCTTGGGCTTGAGAGGTTTGGTGAGGTTGGGTGAGCAAACGCAGACCCTTTAAAGTAATACTGCGTGGTACCCATCCCATGGGTCCCAAAACTCCAGGTTCAAGGGCATCTTCCTACATCGAAAACATGCATGAGAATCCAAGAAGATGGTACACCGTGTGATCGGGAAAGGTTTCTAAAACGCACCTCATTTCTCATCTCCTTGTGCTTGGGTTCGCCATTCCAGCCGCTTTACTAGCAATCTCCCTACTTGGAGAATCAGCACCTTTAACCTCCTGTTCCGTACAGGTTGCGATTTGTCCTGAGGATGAACGGGAAGAGGGGGAACCAATGAGAGACAAGCTCTAGGTGTGGGGGCAGGCACAGGTCACTCTATTTTCCCATCAGGAAGAAGAGATAACCACAGGCTCAGCCTGCCCCCCGGAACCAGAATAGGGCCAGAAGCCATCCTGCGCTTTTGCGGCCAGCTCCCACAAAAGCGAGTTGAAAAATGGAGCTCAGGGGCACTGCAATTCACAAACCTGCAGAGTTATAAATGATAACTCACGTCCACAAATATATTGAGGGAAGGCAACGAAGAGGATTCGAAAGCAAGGCCGAATTGCAGGAAACAGATTTCAGGAGGTAGATTCGAATCGCCTTGAAAGCACATGAAAAGCGGCAAAACGTCGACAATGATGCCCTTGGCCAAAAAGGGCGTATGCGTTTTTTCCTGAATATATTCAGGAAAAAACGCATACGCCCTTTTTGGCCAACCAAGCCACCTGGAAAGGCAAATCAGCGCTACAAAGAAGTCTCGCTTCCCATCGGTCAAAAGGGCCATGCTGAAAAAAGTGTAAAAACCAGAAATGCAGGACAGGCCAAGGAGAAATGGGAGCCTTGCTACGCGGATGGGTGGGTTGCAAATTGCCAACAGCCACTCTGGAGAAGTGTACGGTGTGTCCGGAAACATCTAAAAAACACAGCTTAGAGAGCATTGGGCACTTCTGCTCATGGGCGTATAAATTGGGAAAGCTAAAAATCAGCAAGACACAGGCACCCCAAAGTTTAGGGCTGCTCTGTTGACAAAACCTCCACTTCATTACACCTTAAATATCCCAGGAAAGAGAAAAATGGATAAAGAATTTCTGGTCCTTATGTACAAGGGACTATCACTCAGCCATGAAATCAATGTCATAAGGCTAGTAGCATCATGATGAGTGGATTTAGGTACGAGGATTCTAAGTGAAATAAGTCACACAGAAAAAGACACTTATCATAAGATATCACTTATAGAGGGAATGTAAAATCCGCTACACTTGAACTGAATTACAAAACAGAACAGTCACACGTTTAGAAAACACACTATGGCTGCTTCACGGGAAAGGTGAGGTGGGGTGATGCAGAAAACAAGGGTTTCAAATTAGCTCACATACCGTTCCATAAACCCAATATGTAATAGACAAGACCTACTCCTTCCTCAGTGAACTGGACTCAACACCTCCTATTCACCGCACAAGAATATATCTGACTAGTAAGAATCTTAAAACCTATGTATGATTATCTCTCTGTAAGTGAGTCAAGTGGGTGTAAAGCGGCATAAACACAGCAGTGAACAGCAGCTAAACCCCATTATAAAAATAAATTACTTTTCAAAACCCATGAAACAAAGACAGTGAAAGAGAGAGAAATTCTTACAAAATTCGTTCAGGGGCTGTGAGGCAACCTGGATTGACCATACCTAGACACACAGCTGGAGGAGACATAAAGGTGGACACTCTTGGGCTTGAGAGGTTTGGTGAGGTTGGGTGAGCAAACGCAGACCCTTTAAAGTAATACTGCGTGGTACCCATCCCATGGGTCCCAAAACTCCAGGTTCAAGGGCATCTTCCTACATCGAAAACATGCATGAGAATCCAAGAAGATGGTACACCGTGTGATCGGGAAAGGATTCTAAAACGCACCTCATTTCTCATCTCCTTGTGCTTGGGTTCGCCATTCCAGCCGCTTTACTAGCAATCTCCCTACTTGGAGAATCAGCACCTTTAACCTCCTGTTCCGTACAGGTTGCGATTTGTCCTGAGGATGAACGGGAAGAGGGGGAACCAATGAGAGACAAGCTCTAGGTGTGGGGGCAGGCACAGGTCACTCTATTTTCCCATCAGGAAGAAGAGATAACCACAGGCTCAGCCTGCCCCCCGGAACCAGAATAGGGCCAGAAGCCATCCTGCGCTTTTGCGGCCAGCTCCCACAAAAGCGAGTTGAAAAATGGAGCTCAGGGGCACTGCAATTCACAAACCTGCAGACTTATAAATGATAACTCACGTCCACAAATATATTGAGGGAAGGCAACGAAGAGGATTTGAAAGCAAGGCCGAATTGCAGGAAACAGATTTCAGGAGGTAGATTCGAATCGCCTTGAAAGCACATGAAAAGCGGCAAAACGTCGACAATGATGCCCTTGGCCAAAAAGGGCGTATGCGTTTTTTCCTGAATATATTCAGGAAAAAACGCATACGCCCTTTTTGGCCAACCAAGCCACCTGGAAAGGCAAATCAGCACTACAAAGAAGTCTCGCTTCCCATCGGTCAAAAGGGCCATGCTGAAAAAAGTGTAAAAACCAGAAATGCAGGACAGGCCAAGGAGAAATGGGAGCCTTGCTACGCGGATGGGTGGGTTGCAAATTGCCAACAGCCACTCTGGAGAAGTGTACGGTGTGTCCGGAAACATCTAAAAAACACAGCTTAGAGAGCATTGGGCACTTCTGCTCATGGGCGTATAAATTGGGAAAGCTAAAAATCAGCAAGACACAGGCACCCCAAAGTTTAGGGCTGCTCTGTTGACAAAACCTCCACTTCATTACACCTTAAATATCCCAGGAAAGAGAAAAATGGATAAAGAATTTCTGGTCCTTATGTACAAGGGACTATCACTCAGCCATGAAATCAATGTCATAAGGCTAGTAGCATCATGATGAGTGGATTTAGGTACGAGGATTCTAAGTGAAATAAGTCACACAGAAAAAGACACTTATCATAAGATATCACTTATAGAGGGAATGTAAAATCCGCTACACTTGAACTGAATTACAAAACAGAACAGTCACACGTTTAGAAAACACACTATGGCTGCTTCACGGGAAAGGTGAGGTGGGGTGATGCAGAAAACAAGGGTTTCAAATTAGCTCACATACCGTTCCATAAACCCAATATGTAATAGACAAGACCTACTCCTTCCTCAGTGAACTGGACTCAACACCTCCTATTCACCGCACAAGAATATATCTGACTAGTAAGAATCTTAAAACCTATGTATGATTATCTCTCTGTAAGTGAGTCAAGTGGGTGTAAAGCGGCATAAACACAGCAGTGAACAGCAGCTAAACCCCATTATAAAAATAAATTACTTTTCAAAACCCATGAAACAAAGACAGTGAAAGAGAGAGAAATTCTTACAAAATTCGTTCAGGGGCTGTGAGGCAACCTGGATTGACCATACCTAGACACACAGCTGGAGGAGACATAAAGGTGGACACTCTTGGGCTTGAGAGGTTTGGTGAGGTTGGGTGAGCAAACGCAGACCCTTTAAAGTAATACTGCGTGGTACCCATCCCATGGGTCCCAAAACTCCAGGTTCAAGGGCATCTTCCTACATCGAAAACATGCATGAGAATCCAAGAAGATGGTACACCGTGTGATCGGGAAAGGATTCTAAAACGCACCTCATTTCTCATCTCCTTGTGCTTGGGTTCGCCATTCCAGCCGCTTTACTAGCAATCTCCCTACTTGGAGAATCAGCACCTTTAACCTCCTGTTCCGTACAGGTTGCAATTTGTCCTGAGGATGAACGGGAAGAGGGGGAACCAATGAGAGACAAGCTCTAGGTGTGGGGGCAGGCACAGGTCACTCTATTTTCCCATCAGGAAGAAGAGATAACCACAGGCTCAGCCTGCCCCCCGGAACCAGAATAGGGCCAGAAGCCATCCTGCGCTTTTGCGGCCAGCTCCCACAAAAGCGAGTTGAAAAATGGAGCTCAGGGGCACTGCAATTCACAAACCTGCAGAGTTATAAATGATAACTCACGTCCACAAATATATTGAGGGAAGGCAACGAAGAGGATTCGAAAGCAAGGCCGAATTGCAGGAAACAGATTTCAGGAGGTAGATTCGAATCGCCTTGAAAGCACATGAAAAGCGGCAAAACGTCGACAATGATGCCCTTGGCCAAAAAGGGCGTATGCGTTTTTTCCTGAATATATTCAGGAAAAAACGCATACGCCCTTTTTGGCCAACCAAGCCACCTGGAAAGGCAAATCAGCGCTACAAAGAAGTCTCGCTTCCCATCGGTCAAAAGGGCCATGCTGAAAAAAGTGTAAAAACCAGAAATGCAGGACAGGCCAAGGAGAAATGGGAGCCTTGCTACGCGGATGGGTGGGTTGCAAATTGCCAACAGCCACTCTGGAGAAGTGTACGGTGTGTCCGGAAACATCTAAAAAACACAGCTTAGAGAGCATTGGGCACTTCTGCTCATGGGCGTATAAATTGGGAAAGCTAAAAATCAGCAAGACACAGGCACCCCAAAGTTTAGGGCTGCTCTGTTGACAAAACCTCCACTTCATTACACCTTAAATATCCCAGGAAAGAGAAAAATGGATAAAGAATTTCTGGTCCTTATGTACAAGGGACTATCACTCAGCCATGAAATCAATGTCATAAGGCTAGTAGCATCATGATGAGTGGATTTAGGTACGAGGATTCTAAGTGAAATAAGTCACACAGAAAAAGACACTTATCATAAGATATCACTTATAGAGGGAATGTAAAATCCGCTACACTTGAACTGAATTACAAAACAGAACAGTCACACGTTTAGAAAACACACTATGGCTGCTTCACGGGAAAGGTGAGGTGGGGTGATGCAGAAAACAAGGGTTTCAAATTAGCTCACATACCGTTCCATAAACCCAATATGTAATAGACAAGACCTACTCCTTCCTCAGTGAACTGGACTCAACACCTCCTATTCACCGCACAAGAATATATCTGACTAGTAAGAATCTTAAAACCTATGTATGATTATCTCTCTGTAAGTGAGTCAAGTGGGTGTAAAGCGGCATAAACACAGCAGTGAACAGCAGCTAAACCCCATTATAAAAATAAATTACTTTTCAAAACCCATGAAACAAAGACAGTGAAAGAGAGAGAAATTCTTACAAAATTCGTTCAGGGGCTGTGAGGCAACCTGGATTGACCATACCTAGACACACAGCTGGAGGAGACATAAAGGTGGACACTCTTGGGCTTGAGAGGTTTGGTGAGGTTGGGTGAGCAAACGCAGACCCTTTAAAGTAATACTGCGTGGTACCCATCCCATGGGTCCCAAAACTCCAGGTTCAAGGGCATCTTCCTACATCGAAAACATGCATGAGAATCCAAGAAGATGGTACACCGTGTGATCGGGAAAGGTTTCTAAAACGCACCTCATTTCTCATCTCCTTGTGCTTGGGTTCGCCATTCCAGCCGCTTTACTAGCAATCTCCCTACTTGGAGAATCAGCACCTTTAACCTCCTGTTCCGTACAGGTTGCGATTTGTCCTGAGGATGAACGGGAAGAGGGGGAACCAATGAGAGACAAGCTCTAGGTGTGGGGGCAGGCACAGGTCACTCTATTTTCCCATCAGGAAGAAGAGATAACCACAGGCTCAGCCTGCCCCCCGGAACCAGAATAGGGCCAGAAGCAATCCTGCGCTTTTGCGGCCAGCTCCCACAAAAGCGAGTTGAAAAATGGAGCTCAGGGGCACTGCAATTCACAAACCTGCAGAGTTATAAATGATAACTCACGTCCACAAATATATTGAGGGAAGGCAACGAAGAGGATTCGAAAGCAAGGCCGAATTGCAGGAAACAGATTTCAGGAGGTAGATTCGAATCGCCTTGAAAGCACATGAAAAGCGGCAAAACGTCGACAATGATGCCCTTGGCCAAAAAGGGCGTATGCGTTTTTTCCTGAATATATTCAGGAAAAAACGCATACGCCCTTTTTGGCCAACCAAGCCACCTGGAAAGGCAAATCAGCGCTACAAAGAAGTCTCGCTTCCCATCGGTCAAAAGGGCCATGCTGAAAAAAGTGTAAAAACCAGAAATGCAGGACAGGCCAAGGAGAAATGGGAGCCTTGCTACGCGGATGGGTGGGTTGCAAATTGCCAACAGCCACTCTGGAGAAGTGTACGGTGTGTCCGGAAACATCTAAAAAACACAGCTTAGAGAGCATTGGGCACTTCTGCTCATGGGCGTATAAATTGGGAAAGCTAAAAATCAGCAAGACACAGGCACCCCAAAGTTTAGGGCTGCTCTGTTGACAAAACCTCCACTTCATTACACCTTAAATATCCCAGGAAAGAGAAAAATGGATAAAGAATTTCTGGTCCTTATGTACAAGGGACTATCACTCAGCCATGAAATCAATGTCATAAGGCTAGTAGCATCATGATGAGTGGATTTAGGTACGAGGATTCTAAGTGAAATAAGTCACACAGAAAAAGACACTTATCATAAGATATCACTTATAGAGGGAATGTAAAATCCGCTACACTTGAACTGAATTACAAAACAGAACAGTCACACGTTTAGAAAACACACTATGGCTGCTTCACGGGAAAGGTGAGGTGGGGTGATGCAGAAAACAAGGGTTTCAAATTAGCTCACATACCGTTCCATAAACCCAATATGTAATAGACAAGACCTACTCCTTCCTCAGTGAACTGGACTCAACACCTCCTATTCACCGCACAAGAATATATCTGACTAGTAAGAATCTTAAAACCTATGTATGATTATCTCTCTGTAAGTGAGTCAAGTGGGTGTAAAGCGGCATAAACACAGCAGTGAACAGCAGCTAAACCCCATTATAAAAATAAATTACTTTTCAAAACCCATGAAACAAAGACAGTGAAAGAGAGAGAAATTCTTACAAAATTCGTTCAGGGGCTGTGAGGCAACCTGGATTGACCATACCTAGACACACAGCTGGAGGAGACATAAAGGTGGACACTCTTGGGCTTGAGAGGTTTGGTGAGGTTGGGTGAGCAAACGCAGACCCTTTAAAGTAATACTGCGTGGTACCCATCCCATGGGTCCCAAAACTCCAGGTTCAAGGGCATCTTCCTACATCGAAAACATGCATGAGAATCCAAGAAGATGGTACACCGTGTGATCGGGAAAGGTTTCTAAAACGCACCTCATTTCTCATCTCCTTGTGCTTGGGTTCGCCATTCCAGCCGCTTTACTAGCAATCTCCCTACTTGGAGAATCAGCACCTTTAACCTCCTGTTCCGTACAGGTTGCGATTTGTCCTGAGGATGAACGGGAAGAGGGGGAACCAATGAGAGACAAGCTCTAGGTGTGGGGGCAGGCACAGGTCACTCTATTTTCCCATCAGGAAGAAGAGATAACCACAGGCTCAGCCTGCCCCCCGGAACCAGAATAGGGCCAGAAGCAATCCTGCGCTTTTGCGGCCAGCTCCCACAAAAGCGAGTTGAAAAATGGAGCTCAGGGGCACTGCAATTCACAAACCTGCAGACTTATAAATGATAACTCACGTCCACAAATATATTGAGGGAAGGCAACGAAGAGGATTTGAAAGCAAGGCCGAATTGCAGGAAACAGATTTCAGGAGGTAGATTCGAATCGCCTTGAAAGCACATGAAAAGCGGCAAAACGTCGACAATGATGCCCTTGGCCAAAAAGGGCGTATGCGTTTTTTCCTGAATATATTCAGGAAAAAACGCATACGCCCTTTTTGGCCAACCAAGCCACCTGGAAAGGCAAATCAGCGCTACAAAGAAGTCTCGCTTCCCATCGGTCAAAAGGGCCATGCTGAAAAAAGTGTAAAAACCAGAAATGCAGGACAGGCCAAGGAGAAATGGGAGCCTTGCTACGCGGATGGGTGGGTTGCAAATTGCCAACAGCCACTCTGGAGAAGTGTACGGTGTGTCCGGAAACATCTAAAAAACACAGCTTAGAGAGCATTGGGCACTTCTGCTCATGGGCGTATAAATTGGGAAAGCTAAAAATCAGCAAGACACAGGCACCCCAAAGTTTAGGGCTGCTCTGTTGACAAAACCTCCACTTCATTACACCTTAAATATCCCAGGAAAGAGAAAAATGGATAAAGAATTTCTGGTCCTTATGTACAAGGGACTATCACTCAGCCATGAAATCAATGTCATAAGGCTAGTAGCATCATGATGAGTGGATTTAGGTACGAGGATTCTAAGTGAAATAAGTCACACAGAAAAAGACACTTATCATAAGATATCACTTATAGAGGGAATGTAAAATCCGCTACACTTGAACTGAATTACAAAACAGAACAGTCACACGTTTAGAAAACACACTATGGCTGCTTCACGGGAAAGGTGAGGTGGGGTGATGCAGAAAACAAGGGTTTCAAATTAGCTCACATACCGTTCCATAAACCCAATATGTAATAGACAAGACCTACTCCTTCCTCAGTGAACTGGACTCAACACCTCCTATTCACCGCACAAGAATATATCTGACTAGTAAGAATCTTAAAACCTATGTATGATTATCTCTCTGTAAGTGAGTCAAGTGGGTGTAAAGCGGCATAAACACAGCAGTGAACAGCAGCTAAACCCCATTATAAAAATAAATTACTTTTCAAAACCCATGAAACAAAGACAGTGAAAGAGAGAGAAATTCTTACAAAATTCGTTCAGGGGCTGTGAGGCAACCTGGATTGACCATACCTAGACACACAGCTGGAGGAGACATAAAGGTGGACACTCTTGGGCTTGAGAGGTTTGGTGAGGTTGGGTGAGCAAACGCAGACCCTTTAAAGTAATACTGCGTGGTACCCATCCCATGGGTCCCAAAACTCCAGGTTCAAGGGCATCTTCCTACATCGAAAACATGCATGAGAATCCAAGAAGATGGTACACCGTGTGATCGGGAAAGGTTTCTAAAACGCACCTCATTTCTCATCTCCTTGTGCTTGGGTTCGCCATTCCAGCCGCTTTACTAGCAATCTCCCTACTTGGAGAATCAGCACCTTTAACCTCCTGTTCCGTACAGGTTGTGATTTGTCCTGAGGATGAACGGGAAGAGGGGGAACCAATGAGAGACAAGCTCTAGGTGTGGGGGCAGGCACAGGTCACTCTATTTTCCCATCAGGAAGAAGAGATAACCACAGGCTCAGCCTGCCCCCCGGAACCAGAATAGGGCCAGAAGCAATCCTGCGCTTTTGCGGCCAGCTCCCACAAAAGCGAGTTGAAAAATGGAGCTCAGGGGCACTGCAATTCACAAACCTGCAGACTTATAAATGATAACTCACGTCCACAAATATATTGAGGGAAGGCAACGAAGAGGATTTGAAAGCAAGGCCGAATTGCAGGAAACAGATTTCAGGAGGTAGATTCGAATCGCCTTGAAAGCACATGAAAAGCGGCAAAACGTCGACAATGATGCCCTTGGCCAAAAAGGGCGTATGCGTTTTTTCCTGAATATATTCAGGAAAAAACGCATACGCCCTTTTTGGCCAACCAAGCCACCTGGAAAGGCAAATCAGCGCTACAAAGAAGTCTCGCTTCCCATCGGTCAAAAGGGCCATGCTGAAAAAAGTGTAAAAACCAGAAATGCAGGACAGGCCAAGGAGAAATGGGAGCCTTGCTACGCGGATGGGTGGGTTGCAAATTGCCAACAGCCACTCTGGAGAAGTGTACGGTGTGTCCGGAAACATCTAAAAAACACAGCTTAGAGAGCATTGGGCACTTCTGCTCATGGGCGTATAAATTGGGAAAGCTAAAAATCAGCAAGACACAGGCACCCCAAAGTTTAGGGCTGCTCTGTTGACAAAACCTCCACTTCATTACACCTTAAATATCCCAGGAAAGAGAAAAATGGATAAAGAATTTCTGGTCCTTATGTACAAGGGACTATCACTCAGCCATGAAATCAATGTCATAAGGCTAGTAGCATCATGATGAGTGGATTTAGGTACGAGGATTCTAAGTGAAATAAGTCACACAGAAAAAGACACTTATCATAAGATATCACTTATAGAGGGAATGTAAAATCCGCTACACTTGAACTGAATTACAAAACAGAACAGTCACACGTTTAGAAAACACACTATGGCTGCTTCACGGGAAAGGTGAGGTGGGGTGATGCAGAAAACAAGGGTTTCAAATTAGCTCACATACCGTTCCATAAACCCAATATGTAATAGACAAGACCTACTCCTTCCTCAGTGAACTGGACTCAACACCTCCTATTCACCGCACAAGAATATATCTGACTAGTAAGAATCTTAAAACCTATGTATGATTATCTCTCTGTAAGTGAGTCAAGTGGGTGTAAAGCGGCATAAACACAGCAGTGAACAGCAGCTAAACCCCATTATAAAAATAAATTACTTTTCAAAACCCATGAAACAAAGACAGTGAAAGAGAGAGAAATTCTTACAAAATTCGTTCAGGGGCTGTGATGCAACCTGGATTGACCATACCTAGACAAACAGCTGGAGGAGACATAAAGGTGGACACTCTTGGGCTTGAGAGGTTTGGTGAGGTTGGGTGAGCAAACGCAGACCCTTTAAAGTAATACTGCGTGGTACCCATCCCATGGGTCCCAAAACTCCAGGTTCAAGGGCATCTTCCTACATCGAAAACATGCATGAGAATCCAAGAAGATGGTACACCGTGTGATCGGGAAAGGATTCTAAAACGCACCTCATTTCTCATCTCCTTGTGCTTGGGTTCGCCATTCCAGCCGCTTTACTAGCAATCTCCCTACTTGGAGAATCAGCACCTTTAACCTCCTGTTCCGTACAGGTTGCGATTTGTCCTGAGGATGAACGGGAAGAGGGGGAACCAATGAGAGACAAGCTCTAGGTGTGGGGGCAGGCACAGGTCACTCTATTTTCCCATCAGGAAGAAGAGATAACCACAGGCTCAGCCTGGCCCCCGGAACCAGAATAGGGCCAGAAGCCATCCTGCGCTTTTGCGGCCAGCTCCCACAAAAGCGAGTTGAAAAATGGAGCTCAGGGGCACTGCAATTCACAAACCTGCAGAGTTATAAATGATAACTCACGTCCACAAATATATTGAGGGAAGGCAACGAAGAGGATTCGAAAGCAAGGCCGAATTGCAGGAAACAGATTTCAGGAGGTAGATTCGAATCGCCTTGAAAGCACATGAAAAGCGGCAAAACGTCGACAATGATGCCCTTGGCCAAAAAGGGCGTATGCGTTTTTTCCTGAATATATTCAGGAAAAAACGCATACGCCCTTTTTGGCCAACCAAGCCACCTGGAAAGGCAAATCAGCGCTACAAAGAAGTCTCGCTTCCCATCGGTCAAAAGGGCCATGCTGAAAAAAGTGTAAAAACCAGAAATGCAGGACAGGCCAAGGAGAAATGGGAGCCTTGCTACGCGGATGGGTGGGTTGCAAATTGCCAACAGCCACTCTGGAGAAGTGTACGGTGTGTCCGGAAACATCTAAAAAACACAGCTTAGAGAGCATTGGGCACTTCTGCTCATGGGCGTATAAATTGGGAAAGCTAAAAATCAGCAAGACACAGGCACCCCAAAGTTTAGGGCTGCTCTGTTGACAAAACCTCCACTTCATTACACCTTAAATATCCCAGGAAAGAGAAAAATGGATAAAGAATTTCTGGTCCTTATGTACAAGGGACTATCACTCAGCCATGAAATCAATGTCATAAGGCTAGTAGCATCATGATGAGTGGATTTAGGTACGAGGATTCTAAGTGAAATAAGTCACACAGAAAAAGACACTTATCATAAGATATCACTTATAGAGGGAATGTAAAATCCGCTACACTTGAACTGAATTACAAAACAGAACAGTCACACGTTTAGAAAACACACTATGGCTGCTTCACGGGAAAGGTGAGGTGGGGTGATGCAGAAAACAAGGGTTTCAAATTAGCTCACATACCGTTCCATAAACCCAATATGTAATAGACAAGACCTACTCCTTCCTCAGTGAACTGGACTCAACACCTCCTATTCACCGCACAAGAATATATCTGACTAGTAAGAATCTTAAAACCTATGTATGATTATCTCTCTGTAAGTGAGTCAAGTGGGTGTAAAGCGGCATAAACACAGCAGTGAACAGCAGCTAAACCCCATTATAAAAATAAATTACTTTTCAAAACCCATGAAACAAAGACAGTGAAAGAGAGAGAAATTCTTACAAAATTCGTTCAGGGGCTGTGAGGCAACCTGGATTGACCATACCTAGACACACAGCTGGAGGAGACATAAAGGTGGACACTCTTGGGCTTGAGAGGTTTGGTGAGGTTGGGTGAGCAAACGCAGACCCTTTAAAGTAATACTGCGTGGTACCCATCCCATGGGTCCCAAAACTCCAGGTTCAAGGGCATCTTCCTACATCGAAAACATGCATGAGAATCCAAGAAGATGGTACACCGTGTGATCGGGAAAGGTTTCTAAAACGCACCTCATTTCTCATCTCCTTGTGCTTGGGTTCGCCATTCCAGCCGCTTTACTAGCAATCTCCCTACTTGGAGAATCAGCACCTTTAACCTCCTGTTCCGTACAGGTTGCGATTTGTCCTGAGGATGAACGGGAAGAGGGGGAACCAATGAGAGACAAGCTCTAGGTGTGGGGGCAGGCACAGGTCACTCTATTTTCCCATCAGGAAGAAGAGATAACCACAGGCTCAGCCTGCCCCCCGGAACCAGAATAGGGCCAGAAGCAATCCTGCGCTTTTGCGGCCAGCTCCCACAAAAGCGAGTTGAAAAATGGAGCTCAGGGGCACTGCAATTCACAAACCTGCAGACTTATAAATGATAACTCACGTCCACAAATATATTGAGGGAAGGCAACGAAGAGGATTCGAAAGCAAGGCCGAATTGCAGGAAACAGATTTCAGGAGGTAGATTCGAATCGCCTTGAAAGCACATGAAAAGCGGCAAAACGTCGACAATGATGCCCTTGGCCAAAAAGGGCGTATGCGTTTTTTCCTGAATATATTCAGGAAAAAACGCATACGCCCTTTTTGGCCAACCAAGCCACCTGGAAAGGCAAATCAGCGCTACAAAGAAGTCTCGCTTCCCATCGGTCAAAAGGGCCATGCTGAAAAAAGTGTAAAAACCAGAAATGCAGGACAGGCCAAGGAGAAATGGGAGCCTTGCTACGCGGATGGGTGGGTTGCAAATTGCCAACAGCCACTCTGGAGAAGTGTACGGTGTGTCCGGAAACATCTAAAAAACACAGCTTAGAGAGCATTGGGCACTTCTGCTCATGGGCGTATAAATTGGGAAAGCCAAAAATCAGCAAGACACAGGCACCCCAAAGTTTAGGGCTGCTCTGTTGACAAAACCTCCACTTCATTACACCTTAAATATCCCAGGAAAGAGAAAAATGGATAAAGAATTTCTGGTCCTTATGTACAAGGGACTATCACTCAGCCATGAAATCAATGTCATAAGGCTAGTAGCATCATGATGAGTGGATTTAGGTACGAGGATTCTAAGTGAAATAAGTCACACAGAAAAAGACACTTATCATAAGATATCACTTATAGAGGGAATGTAAAATCCGCTACACTTGAACTGAATTACAAAACAGAACAGTCACACGTTTAGAAAACACACTATGGCTGCTTCACGGGAAAGGTGAGGTGGGGTGATGCATAAAACAAGGGTTTCAAATTAGCTCACATACCGTTCCATAAACCCAATATGTAATAGACAAGACCTACTCCTTCCTCAGTGAACTGGACTCAACACCTCCTATTCACCGCACAAGAATATATCTGACTAGTAAGAATCTTAAAACCTATGTATGATTATCTCTCTGTAAGTGAGTCAAGTGGGTGTAAAGCGGCATAAACACAGCAGTGAACAGCAGCTAAACCCCATTATAAAAATAAATTACTTTTCAAAACCCATGAAACAAAGACAGTGAAAGAGAGAGAAATTCTTACAAAATTCGTTCAGGGGCTGTGATGCAACCTGGATTGACCATACCTAGACAAACAGCTGGAGGAGACATAAAGGTGGACACTCTTGGGCTTGAGAGGTTTGGTGAGGTTGGGTGAGCAAACGCAGACCCTTTAAAGTAATACTGCGTGGTACCCATCCCATGGGTCCCAAAACTCCAGGTTCAAGGGCATCTTCCTACATCGAAAACATGCATGAGAATCCAAGAAGATGGTACACCGTGTGATCGGGAAAGGATTCTAAAACGCACCTCATTTCTCATCTCCTTGTGCTTGGGTTCGCCATTCCAGCCGCTTTACTAGCAATCTCCCTACTTGGAGAATCAGCACCTTTAACCTCCTGTTCCGTACAGGTTGCGATTTGTCCTGAGGATGAACGGGAAGAGGGGGAACCAATGAGAGACAAGCTCTAGGTGTGGGGGCAGGCACAGGTCACTCTATTTTCCCATCAGGAAGAAGAGATAACCACAGGCTCAGCCTGGCCCCCGGAACCAGAATAGGGCCAGAAGCCATCCTGCGCTTTTGCGGCCAGCTCCCACAAAAGCGAGTTGAAAAATGGAGCTCAGGGGCACTGCAATTCACAAACCTGCAGAGTTATAAATGATAACTCACGTCCACAAATATATTGAGGGAAGGCAACGAAGAGGATTCGAAAGCAAGGCCGAATTGCAGGAAACAGATTTCAGGAGGTAGATTCGAATCGCCTTGAAAGCACATGAAAAGCGGCAAAACGTCGACAATGATGCCCTTGGCCAAAAAGGGCGTATGCGTTTTTTCCTGAATATATTCAGGAAAAAACGCATACGCCCTTTTTGGCCAACCAAGCCACCTGGAAAGGCAAATCAGCGCTACAAAGAAGTCTCGCTTCCCATCGGTCAAAAGGGCCATGCTGAAAAAAGTGTAAAAACCAGAAATGCAGGACAGGCCAAGGAGAAATGGGAGCCTTGCTACGCGGATGGGTGGGTTGCAAATTGCCAACAGCCACTCTGGAGAAGTGTACGGTGTGTCCGGAAACATCTAAAAAACACAGCTTAGAGAGCATTGGGCACTTCTGCTCATGGGCGTATAAATTGGGAAAGCTAAAAATCAGCAAGACACAGGCACCCCAAAGTTTAGGGCTGCTCTGTTGACAAAACCTCCACTTCATTACACCTTAAATATCCCAGGAAAGAGAAAAATGGATAAAGAATTTCTGGTCCTTATGTACAAGGGACTATCACTCAGCCATGAAATCAATGTCATAAGGCTAGTAGCATCATGATGAGTGGATTTAGGTACGAGGATTCTAAGTGAAATAAGTCACACAGAAAAAGACACTTATCATAAGATATCACTTATAGAGGGAATGTAAAATCCGCTACACTTGAACTGAATTACAAAACAGAACAGTCACACGTTTAGAAAACACACTATGGCTGCTTCACGGGAAAGGTGAGGTGGGGTGATGCATAAAACAAGGGTTTCAAATTAGCTCACATACCGTTCCATAAACCCAATATGTAATAGACAAGACCTACTCCTTCCTCAGTGAACTGGACTCAACACCTCCTATTCACCGCACAAGAATATATCTGACTAGTAAGAATCTTAAAACCTATGTATGATTATCTCTCTGTAAGTGAGTCAAGTGGGTGTAAAGCGGCATAAACACAGCAGTGAACAGCAGCTAAACCCCATTATAAAAATAAATTACTTTTCAAAACCCATGAAACAAAGACAGTGAAAGAGAGAGAAATTCTTACAAAATTCGTTCAGGGGCTGTGATGCAACCTGGATTGACCATACCTAGACAAACAGCTGGAGGAGACATAAAGGTGGACACTCTTGGGCTTGAGAGGTTTGGTGAGGTTGGGTGAGCAAACGCAGACCCTTTAAAGTAATACTGCGTGGTACCCATCCCATGGGTCCCAAAACTCCAGGTTCAAGGGCATCTTCCTACATCGAAAACATGCATGAGAATCCAAGAAGATGGTACACCGTGTGATCGGGAAAGGATTCTAAAACGCACCTCATTTCTCATCTCCTTGTGCTTGGGTTCGCCATTCCAGCCGCTTTACTAGCAATCTCCCTACTTGGAGAATCAGCACCTTTAACCTCCTGTTCCGTACAGGTTGCGATTTGTCCTGAGGATGAACGGGAAGAGGGGGAACCAATGAGAGACAAGCTCTAGGTGTGGGGGCAGGCACAGGTCACTCTATTTTCCCATCAGGAAGAAGAGATAACCACAGGCTCAGCCTGGCCCCCGGAACCAGAATAGGGCCAGAAGCCATCCTGCGCTTTTGCGGCCAGCTCCCACAAAAGCGAGTTGAAAAATGGAGCTCAGGGGCACTGCAATTCACAAACCTGCAGAGTTATAAATGATAACTCACGTCCACAAATATATTGAGGGAAGGCAACGAAGAGGATTCGAAAGCAAGGCCGAATTGCAGGAAACAGATTTCAGGAGGTAGATTCGAATCGCCTTGAAAGCACATGAAAAGCGGCAAAACGTCGACAATGATGCCCTTGGCCAAAAAGGGCGTATGCGTTTTTTCCTGAATATATTCAGGAAAAAACGCATACGCCCTTTTTGGCCAACCAAGCCACCTGGAAAGGCAAATCAGCGCTACAAAGAAGTCTCGCTTCCCATCGGTCAAAAGGGCCATGCTGAAAAAAGTGTAAAAACCAGAAATGCAGGACAGGCCAAGGAGAAATGGGAGCCTTGCTACGCGGATGGGTGGGTTGCAAATTGCCAACAGCCACTCTGGAGAAGTGTACGGTGTGTCCGGAAACATCTAAAAAACACAGCTTAGAGAGCATTGGGCACTTCTGCTCATGGGCGTATAAATTGGGAAAGCTAAAAATCAGCAAGACACAGGCACCCCAAAGTTTAGGGCTGCTCTGTTGACAAAACCTCCACTTCATTACACCTTAAATATCCCAGGAAAGAGAAAAATGGATAAAGAATTTCTGGTCCTTATGTACAAGGGACTATCACTCAGCCATGAAATCAATGTCATAAGGCTAGTAGCATCATGATGAGTGGATTTAGGTACGAGGATTCTAAGTGAAATAAGTCACACAGAAAAAGACACTTATCATAAGATATCACTTATAGAGGGAATGTAAAATCCGCTACACTTGAACTGAATTACAAAACAGAACAGTCACACGTTTAGAAAACACACTATGGCTGCTTCACGGGAAAGGTGAGGTGGGGTGATGCATAAAACAAGGGTTTCAAATTAGCTCACATACCGTTCCATAAACCCAATATGTAATAGACAAGACCTACTCCTTCCTCAGTGAACTGGACTCAACACCTCCTATTCACCGCACAAGAATATATCTGACTAGTAAGAATCTTAAAACCTATGTATGATTATCTCTCTGTAAGTGAGTCAAGTGGGTGTAAAGCGGCATAAACACAGCAGTGAACAGCAGCTAAACCCCATTATAAAAATAAATTACTTTTCAAAACCCATGAAACAAAGACAGTGAAAGAGAGAGAAATTCTTACAAAATTCGTTCAGGGGCTGTGAGGCAACCTGGATTGACCATACCTAGACACACAGCTGGAGGAGACATAAAGGTGGACACTCTTGGGCTTGAGAGGTTTGGTGAGGTTGGGTGAGCAAACGCAGACCCTTTAAAGTAATACTGCGTGGTACCCATCCCATGGGTCCCAAAACTCCAGGTTCAAGGGCATCTTCCTACATCGAAAACATGCATGAGAATCCAAGAAGATGGTACACCGTGTGATCGGGAAAGGTTTCTAAAACGCACCTCATTTCTCATCTCCTTGTGCTCGGGTTCGCCATTCCAGCCGCTTTACTAGCAATCTCCCTACTTGGAGAATCAGCACCTTTAACCTCCTGTTCCGTACAGGTTGCAATTTGTCCTGAGGATGAACGGGAAGAGGGGGAACCAATGAGAGACAAGCTCTAGGTGTGGGGGCAGGCACAGGTCACTCTATTTTCCCATCAGGAAGAAGAGATAACCACAGGCTCAGCCTGCCCCCCGGAACCAGAATAGGGCCAGAAGCCATCCTGCGCTTTTGCGGCCAGCTCCCACAAAAGCGAGTTGAAAAATGGAGCTCAGGGGCACTGCAATTCACAAACCTGCAGAGTTATAAATGATAACTCACGTCCACAAATATATTGAGGGAAGGCAACGAAGAGGATTCGAAAGCAAGGCCGAATTGCAGGAAACAGATTTCAGGAGGTAGATTCGAATCGCCTTGAAAGCACATGAAAAGCGGCAAAACGTCGACAATGATGCCCTTGGCCAAAAAGGGCGTATGCGTTTTTTCCTGAATATATTCAGGAAAAAACGCATACGCCCTTTTTGGCCAACCAAGCCACCTGGAAAGGCAAATCAGCGCTACAAAGAAGTCTCGCTTCCCATCGGTCAAAAGGGCCATGCTGAAAAAAGTGTAAAAACCAGAAATGCAGGACAGGCCAAGGAGAAATGGGAGCCTTGCTACGCGGATGGGTGGGTTGCAAATTGCCAACAGCCACTCTGGAGAAGTGTACGGTGTGTCCGGAAACATCTAAAAAACACAGCTTAGAGAGCATTGGGCACTTCTGCTCATGGGCGTATAAATTGGGAAAGCTAAAAATCAGCAAGACACAGGCACCCCAAAGTTTAGGGCTGCTCTGTTGACAAAACCTCCACTTCATTACACCTTAAATATCCCAGGAAAGAGAAAAATGGATAAAGAATTTCTGGTCCTTATGTACAAGGGACTATCACTCAGCCATGAAATCAATGTCATAAGGCTAGTAGCATCATGATGAGTGGATTTAGGTACGAGGATTCTAAGTGAAATAAGTCACACAGAAAAAGACACTTATCATAAGATATCACTTATAGAGGGAATGTAAAATCCGCTACACTTGAACTGAATTACAAAACAGAACAGTCACACGTTTAGAAAACACACTATGGCTGCTTCACGGGAAAGGTGAGGTGGGGTGATGCAGAAAACAAGGGTTTCAAATTAGCTCACATACCGTTCCATAAACCCAATATGTAATAGACAAGACCTACTCCTTCCTCAGTGAACTGGACTCAACACCTCCTATTCACCGCACAAGAATATATCTGACTAGTAAGAATCTTAAAACCTATGTATGATTATCTCTCTGTAAGTGAGTCAAGTGGGTGTAAAGCGGCATAAACACAGCAGTGAACAGCAGCTAAACCCCATTATAAAAATAAATTACTTTTCAAAACCCATGAAACAAAGACAGTGAAAGAGAGAGAAATTCTTACAAAATTCGTTCAGGGGCTGTGAGGCAACCTGGATTGACCATACCTAGACACACAGCTGGAGGAGACATAAAGGTGGACACTCTTGGGCTTGAGAGGTTTGGTGAGGTTGGGTGAGCAAACGCAGACCCTTTAAAGTAATACTGCGTGGTACCCATCCCATGGGTCCCAAAACTCCAGGTTCAAGGGCATCTTCCTACATCGAAAACATGCATGAGAATCCAAGAAGATGGTACACCGTGTGATCGGGAAAGGTTTCTAAAACGCACCTCATTTCTCATCTCCTTGTGCTTGGGTTCGCCATTCCAGCCGCTTTACTAGCAATCTCCCTACTTGGAGAATCAGCACCTTTAACCTCCTGTTCCGTACAGGTTGCGATTTGTCCTGAGGATGAACGGGAAGAGGGGGAACCAATGAGAGACAAGCTCTAGGTGTGGGGGCAGGCACAGGTCACTCTATTTTCCCATCAGGAAGAAGAGATAACCACAGGCTCAGCCTGCCCCCCGGAACCAGAATAGGGCCAGAAGCAATCCTGCGCTTTTGCGGCCAGCTCCCACAAAAGCGAGTTGAAAAATGGAGCTCAGGGGCACTGCAATTCACAAACCTGCAGACTTATAAATGATAACTCACGTCCACAAATATATTGAGGGAAGGCAACGAAGAGGATTCGAAAGCAAGGCCGAATTGCAGGAAACAGATTTCAGGAGGTAGATTCGAATCGCCTTGAAAGCACATGAAAAGCGGCAAAACGTCGACAATGATGCCCTTGGCCAAAAAGGGCGTATGCGTTTTTTCCTGAATATATTCAGGAAAAAACGCATACGCCCTTTTTGGCCAACCAAGCCACCTGGAAAGGCAAATCAGCGCTACAAAGAAGTCTCGCTTCCCATCGGTCAAAAGGGCCATGCTGAAAAAAGTGTAAAAACCAGAAATGCAGGACAGGCCAAGGAGAAATGGGAGCCTTGCTACGCGGATGGGTGGGTTGCAAATTGCCAACAGCCACTCTGGAGAAGTGTACGGTGTGTCCGGAAACATCTAAAAAACACAGCTTAGAGAGCATTGGGCACTTCTGCTCATGGGCGTATAAATTGGGAAAGCCAAAAATCAGCAAGACACAGGCACCCCAAAGTTTAGGGCTGCTCTGTTGACAAAACCTCCACTTCATTACACCTTAAATATCCCAGGAAAGAGAAAAATGGATAAAGAATTTCTGGTCCTTATGTACAAGGGACTATCACTCAGCCATGAAATCAATGTCATAAGGCTAGTAGCATCATGATGAGTGGATTTAGGTACGAGGATTCTAAGTGAAATAAGTCACACAGAAAAAGACACTTATCATAAGATATCACTTATAGAGGGAATGTAAAATCCGCTACACTTGAACTGAATTACAAAACAGAACAGTCACACGTTTAGAAAACACACTATGGCTGCTTCACGGGAAAGGTGAGGTGGGGTGATGCATAAAACAAGGGTTTCAAATTAGCTCACATACCGTTCCATAAACCCAATATGTAATAGACAAGACCTACTCCTTCCTCAGTGAACTGGACTCAACACCTCCTATTCACCGCACAAGAATATATCTGACTAGTAAGAATCTTAAAACCTATGTATGATTATCTCTCTGTAAGTGAGTCAAGTGGGTGTAAAGCGGCATAAACACAGCAGTGAACAGCAGCTAAACCCCATTATAAAAATAAATTACTTTTCAAAACCCATGAAACAAAGACAGTGAAAGAGAGAGAAATTCTTACAAAATTCGTTCAGGGGCTGTGATGCAACCTGGATTGACCATACCTAGACAAACAGCTGGAGGAGACATAAAGGTGGACACTCTTGGGCTTGAGAGGTTTGGTGAGGTTGGGTGAGCAAACGCAGACCCTTTAAAGTAATACTGCGTGGTACCCATCCCATGGGTCCCAAAACTCCAGGTTCAAGGGCATCTTCCTACATCGAAAACATGCATGAGAATCCAAGAAGATGGTACACCGTGTGATCGGGAAAGGATTCTAAAACGCACCTCATTTCTCATCTCCTTGTGCTTGGGTTCGCCATTCCAGCCGCTTTACTAGCAATCTCCCTACTTGGAGAATCAGCACCTTTAACCTCCTGTTCCGTACAGGTTGCGATTTGTCCTGAGGATGAACGGGAAGAGGGGGAACCAATGAGAGACAAGCTCTAGGTGTGGGGGCAGGCACAGGTCACTCTATTTTCCCATCAGGAAGAAGAGATAACCACAGGCTCAGCCTGGCCCCCGGAACCAGAATAGGGCCAGAAGCCATCCTGCGCTTTTGCGGCCAGCTCCCACAAAAGCGAGTTGAAAAATGGAGCTCAGGGGCACTGCAATTCACAAACCTGCAGAGTTATAAATGATAACTCACGTCCACAAATATATTGAGGGAAGGCAACGAAGAGGATTCGAAAGCAAGGCCGAATTGCAGGAAACAGATTTCAGGAGGTAGATTCGAATCGCCTTGAAAGCACATGAAAAGCGGCAAAACGTCGACAATGATGCCCTTGGCCAAAAAGGGCGTATGCGTTTTTTCCTGAATATATTCAGGAAAAAACGCATACGCCCTTTTTGGCCAACCAAGCCACCTGGAAAGGCAAATCAGCGCTACAAAGAAGTCTCGCTTCCCATCGGTCAAAAGGGCCATGCTGAAAAAAGTGTAAAAACCAGAAATGCAGGACAGGCCAAGGAGAAATGGGAGCCTTGCTACGCGGATGGGTGGGTTGCAAATTGCCAACAGCCACTCTGGAGAAGTGTACGGTGTGTCCGGAAACATCTAAAAAACACAGCTTAGAGAGCATTGGGCACTTCTGCTCATGGGCGTATAAATTGGGAAAGCTAAAAATCAGCAAGACACAGGCACCCCAAAGTTTAGGGCTGCTCTGTTGACAAAACCTCCACTTCATTACACCTTAAATATCCCAGGAAAGAGAAAAATGGATAAAGAATTTCTGGTCCTTATGTACAAGGGACTATCACTCAGCCATGAAATCAATGTCATAAGGCTAGTAGCATCATGATGAGTGGATTTAGGTACGAGGATTCTAAGTGAAATAAGTCACACAGAAAAAGACACTTATCATAAGATATCACTTATAGAGGGAATGTAAAATCCGCTACACTTGAACTGAATTACAAAACAGAACAGTCACACGTTTAGAAAACACACTATGGCTGCTTCACGGGAAAGGTGAGGTGGGGTGATGCATAAAACAAGGGTTTCAAATTAGCTCACATACCGTTCCATAAACCCAATATGTAATAGACAAGACCTACTCCTTCCTCAGTGAACTGGACTCAACACCTCCTATTCACCGCACAAGAATATATCTGACTAGTAAGAATCTTAAAACCTATGTATGATTATCTCTCTGTAAGTGAGTCAAGTGGGTGTAAAGCGGCATAAACACAGCAGTGAACAGCAGCTAAACCCCATTATAAAAATAAATTACTTTTCAAAACCCATGAAACAAAGACAGTGAAAGAGAGAGAAATTCTTACAAAATTCGTTCAGGGGCTGTGATGCAACCTGGATTGACCATACCTAGACAAACAGCTGGAGGAGACATAAAGGTGGACACTCTTGGGCTTGAGAGGTTTGGTGAGGTTGGGTGAGCAAACGCAGACCCTTTAAAGTAATACTGCGTGGTACCCATCCCATGGGTCCCAAAACTCCAGGTTCAAGGGCATCTTCCTACATCGAAAACATGCATGAGAATCCAAGAAGATGGTACACCGTGTGATCGGGAAAGGATTCTAAAACGCACCTCATTTCTCATCTCCTTGTGCTTGGGTTCGCCATTCCAGCCGCTTTACTAGCAATCTCCCTACTTGGAGAATCAGCACCTTTAACCTCCTGTTCCGTACAGGTTGCGATTTGTCCTGAGGATGAACGGGAAGAGGGGGAACCAATGAGAGACAAGCTCTAGGTGTGGGGGCAGGCACAGGTCACTCTATTTTCCCATCAGGAAGAAGAGATAACCACAGGCTCAGCCTGGCCCCCGGAACCAGAATAGGGCCAGAAGCCATCCTGCGCTTTTGCGGCCAGCTCCCACAAAAGCGAGTTGAAAAATGGAGCTCAGGGGCACTGCAATTCACAAACCTGCAGAGTTATAAATGATAACTCACGTCCACAAATATATTGAGGGAAGGCAACGAAGAGGATTCGAAAGCAAGGCCGAATTGCAGGAAACAGATTTCAGGAGGTAGATTCGAATCGCCTTGAAAGCACATGAAAAGCGGCAAAACGTCGACAATGATGCCCTTGGCCAAAAAGGGCGTATGCGTTTTTTCCTGAATATATTCAGGAAAAAACGCATACGCCCTTTTTGGCCAACCAAGCCACCTGGAAAGGCAAATCAGCGCTACAAAGAAGTCTCGCTTCCCATCGGTCAAAAGGGCCATGCTGAAAAAAGTGTAAAAACCAGAAATGCAGGACAGGCCAAGGAGAAATGGGAGCCTTGCTACGCGGATGGGTGGGTTGCAAATTGCCAACAGCCACTCTGGAGAAGTGTACGGTGTGTCCGGAAACATCTAAAAAACACAGCTTAGAGAGCATTGGGCACTTCTGCTCATGGGCGTATAAATTGGGAAAGCTAAAAATCAGCAAGACACAGGCACCCCAAAGTTTAGGGCTGCTCTGTTGACAAAACCTCCACTTCATTACACCTTAAATATCCCAGGAAAGAGAAAAATGGATAAAGAATTTCTGGTCCTTATGTACAAGGGACTATCACTCAGCCATGAAATCAATGTCATAAGGCTAGTAGCATCATGATGAGTGGATTTAGGTACGAGGATTCTAAGTGAAATAAGTCACACAGAAAAAGACACTTATCATAAGATATCACTTATAGAGGGAATGTAAAATCCGCTACACTTGAACTGAATTACAAAACAGAACAGTCACACGTTTAGAAAACACACTATGGCTGCTTCACGGGAAAGGTGAGGTGGGGTGATGCATAAAACAAGGGTTTCAAATTAGCTCACATACCGTTCCATAAACCCAATATGTAATAGACAAGACCTACTCCTTCCTCAGTGAACTGGACTCAACACCTCCTATTCACCGCACAAGAATATATCTGACTAGTAAGAATCTTAAAACCTATGTATGATTATCTCTCTGTAAGTGAGTCAAGTGGGTGTAAAGCGGCATAAACACAGCAGTGAACAGCAGCTAAACCCCATTATAAAAATAAATTACTTTTCAAAACCCATGAAACAAAGACAGTGAAAGAGAGAGAAATTCTTACAAAATTCGTTCAGGGGCTGTGATGCAACCTGGATTGACCATACCTAGACAAACAGCTGGAGGAGACATAAAGGTGGACACTCTTGGGCTTGAGAGGTTTGGTGAGGTTGGGTGAGCAAACGCAGACCCTTTAAAGTAATACTGCGTGGTACCCATCCCATGGGTCCCAAAACTCCAGGTTCAAGGGCATCTTCCTACATCGAAAACATGCATGAGAATCCAAGAAGATGGTACACCGTGTGATCGGGAAAGGATTCTAAAACGCACCTCATTTCTCATCTCCTTGTGCTTGGGTTCGCCATTCCAGCCGCTTTACTAGCAATCTCCCTACTTGGAGAATCAGCACCTTTAACCTCCTGTTCCGTACAGGTTGCGATTTGTCCTGAGGATGAACGGGAAGAGGGGGAACCAATGAGAGACAAGCTCTAGGTGTGGGGGCAGGCACAGGTCACTCTATTTTCCCATCAGGAAGAAGAGATAACCACAGGCTCAGCCTGGCCCCCGGAACCAGAATAGGGCCAGAAGCCATCCTGCGCTTTTGCGGCCAGCTCCCACAAAAGCGAGTTGAAAAATGGAGCTCAGGGGCACTGCAATTCACAAACCTGCAGAGTTATAAATGATAACTCACGTCCACAAATATATTGAGGGAAGGCAACGAAGAGGATTCGAAAGCAAGGCCGAATTGCAGGAAACAGATTTCAGGAGGTAGATTCGAATCGCCTTGAAAGCACATGAAAAGCGGCAAAACGTCGACAATGATGCCCTTGGCCAAAAAGGGCGTATGCGTTTTTTCCTGAATATATTCAGGAAAAAACGCATACGCCCTTTTTGGCCAACCAAGCCACCTGGAAAGGCAAATCAGCGCTACAAAGAAGTCTCGCTTCCCATCGGTCAAAAGGGCCATGCTGAAAAAAGTGTAAAAACCAGAAATGCAGGACAGGCCAAGGAGAAATGGGAGCCTTGCTACGCGGATGGGTGGGTTGCAAATTGCCAACAGCCACTCTGGAGAAGTGTACGGTGTGTCCGGAAACATCTAAAAAACACAGCTTAGAGAGCATTGGGCACTTCTGCTCATGGGCGTATAAATTGGGAAAGCTAAAAATCAGCAA
This sequence comes from Balaenoptera ricei, assembly GCF_028023285.1. Lineage (NCBI taxonomy): Eukaryota > Metazoa > Chordata > Mammalia > Artiodactyla > Balaenopteridae > Balaenoptera > Balaenoptera ricei. Next base: position 45,318 of record NW_026777919.1, on the reverse strand, counting down.
GACACAGGCACCCCAAAGTTTAGGGCTGCTCTGTTGACAAAACCTCCACTTCATTACACCTTAAATATCCCAGGAAAGAGAAAAATGGATAAAGAATTTCTGGTCCTTATGTACAAGGGACTATCACTCAGCCATGAAATCAATGTCATAAGGCTAGTAGCATCATGATGAGTGGATTTAGGTACGAGGATTCTAAGTGAAATAAGTCACACAGAAAAAGACACTTATCATAAGATATCACTTATAGAGGGAATGTAAAATCCGCTACACTTGAACTGAATTACAAAACAGAACAGTCACACGTTTAGAAAACACACTATGGCTGCTTCACGGGAAAGGTGAGGTGGGGTGATGCAGAAAACAAGGGTTTCAAATTAGCTCACATACCGTTCCATAAACCCAATATGTAATAGACAAGACCTACTCCTTCCTCAGTGAACTGGACTCAACACCTCCTATTCACCGCACAAGAATATATCTGACTAGTAAGAATCTTAAAACCTATGTATGATTATCTCTCTGTAAGTGAGTCAAGTGGGTGTAAAGCGGCATAAACACAGCAGTGAACAGCAGCTAAACCCCATTATAAAAATAAATTACTTTTCAAAACCCATGAAACAAAGACAGTGAAAGAGAGAGAAATTCTTACAAAATTCGTTCAGGGGCTGTGAGGCAACCTGGATTGACCATACCTAGACACACAGCTGGAGGAGACATAAAGGTGGACACTCTTGGGCTTGAGAGGTTTGGTGAGGTTGGGTGAGCAAACGCAGACCCTTTAAAGTAATACTGCGTGGTACCCATCCCATGGGTCCCAAAACTCCAGGTTCAAGGGCATCTTCCTACATCGAAAACATGCATGAGAATCCAAGAAGATGGTACACCGTGTGATCGGGAAAGGATTCTAAAACGCACCTCATTTCTCATCTCCTTGTGCTTGGGTTCGCCATTCCAGCCGCTTTACTAGCAATCTCCCTACTTGGAGAATCAGCACCTTTAACCTCCTGTTCCGTACAGGTTGCGATTTGTCCTGAGGATGAACGGGAAGAGGGGGAACCAATGAGAGACAAGCTCTAGGTGTGGGGGCAGGCACAGGTCACTCTATTTTCCCATCAGGAAGAAGAGATAACCACAGGCTCAGCCTGGCCCCCGGAACCAGAATAGGGCCAGAAGCCATCCTGCGCTTTTGCGGCCAGCTCCCACAAAAGCGAGTTGAAAAATGGAGCTCAGGGGCACTGCAATTCACAAACCTGCAGAGTTATAAATGATAACTCACGTCCACAAATATATTGAGGGAAGGCAACGAAGAGGATTCGAAAGCAAGGCCGAATTGCAGGAAACAGATTTCAGGAGGTAGATTCGAATCGCCTTGAAAGCACATGAAAAGCGGCAAAACGTCGACAATGATGCCCTTGGCCAAAAAGGGCGTATGCGTTTTTTCCTGAATATATTCAGGAAAAAACGCATACGCCCTTTTTGGCCAACCAAGCCACCTGGAAAGGCAAATCAGCGCTACAAAGAAGTCTCGCTTCCCATCGGTCAAACGGGCCATGCTGAAAAAAGTGTAAAAACCAGAAATGCAGGACAGGCCAAGGAGAAATGGGAGCCTTGCTACGCGGATGGGTGGGTTGCAAATTGCCAACAGCCACTCTGGAGAAGTGTACGGTGTGTCCGGAAACATCTAAAAAACACAGCTTAGAGAGCATTGGGCACTTCTGCTCATGGGCGTATAAATTGGGAAAGCTAAAAATCAGCAAGACACAGGCACCCCAAAGTTTAGGGCTGCTCTGTTGACAAAACCTCCACTTCATTACACCTTAAATATCCCAGGAAAGAGAAAAATGGATAAAGAATTTCTGGTCCTTATGTACAAGGGACTATCACTCAGCCATGAAATCAATGTCATAAGGCTAGTAGCATCATGATGAGTGGATTTAGGTACGAGGATTCTAAGTGAAATAAGTCACACAGAAAAAGACACTTATCATAAGATATCACTTATAGAGGGAATGTAAAATCCGCTACACTTGAACTGAATTACAAAACAGAACAGTCACACGTTTAGAAAACACACTATGGCTGCTTCACGGGAAAGGTGAGGTGGGGTGATGCAGAAAACAAGGGTTTCAAATTAGCTCACATACCGTTCCATAAACCCAATATGTAATAGACAAGACCTACTCCTTCCTCAGTGAACTGGACTCAACACCTCCTATTCACCGCACAAGAATATATCTGACTAGTAAGAATCTTAAAACCTATGTATGATTATCTCTCTGTAAGTGAGTCAAGTGGGTGTAAAGCGGCATAAACACAGCAGTGAACAGCAGCTAAACCCCATTATAAAAATAAATTACTTTTCAAAACCCATGAAACAAAGACAGTGAAAGAGAGAGAAATTCTTACAAAATTCGTTCAGGGGCTGTGATGCAACCTGGATTGACCATACCTAGACAAACAGCTGGAGGAGACATAAAGGTGGACACTCTTGGGCTTGAGAGGTTTGGTGAGGTTGGGTGAGCAAACGCAGACCCTTTAAAGTAATACTGCGTGGTACCCATCCCATGGGTCCCAAAACTCCACGTTCAAGGGCATCTTCCTACATCGAAAACATGCATGAGAATCCAAGAAGATGGTACACCGTGTGATCGGGAAAGGTTTCTAAAACGCACCTCATTTCTCATCTCCTTGTGCTTGGGTTCGCCATTCCAGCCGCTTTACTAGCAATCTCCCTACTTGGAGAATCAGCACCTTTAACCTCCTGTTCCGTACAGGTTGCAATTTGTCCTGAGGATGAACGGGAAGAGGGGGAACCAATGAGAGACAAGCTCTAGGTGTGGGGGCAGGCACAGGTCACTCTATTTTCCCATCAGGAAGAAGAGATAACCACAGGCTCAGCCTGACCCCCGGAACCAGAATAGGGCCAGAAGTCATCCTGCGCTTTTGCGGCCAGCTCCCACAAAAGCGAGTTGAAAAATGGAGCTCAGGGGCACTGCAATTCACAAACCTGCAGAGTTATAAATGATAACTCACGTCCACAAATATATTGAGGGAAGGCAACGAAGAGGATTCGAAAGCAAGGCCGAATTGCAGGAAACAGAATTCAGGAGGTAGATTCGAATCGCCTTGAAAGCACATGAAAAGCGGCAAAACGTCGACAATGATGCCCTTGGCCAAAAAGGGCGTATGCGTTTTTTCCTGAATATATTCAGGAAAAAACGCATACGCCCTTTTTGGCCAACCAAGCCACCTGGAAAGGCAAATCAGCGCTACAAAGAAGTCTCGCTTCCCATCGGTCAAAAGGGCCATGCTGAAAAAAGTGTAAAAACCAGAAATGCAGGACAGGCCAAGGAGAAATGGGAGCCTTGCTACGCGGATGGGTGGGTTGCAAATTGCCAACAGCCACTCTGGAGAAGTGTACGGTGTGTCCGGAAACATCTAAAAAACACAGCTTAGAGAGCATTGGGCACTTCTGCTCATGGGCGTATAAATTGGGAAAGCTAAAAATCAGCAAGACACAGGCACCCCAAAGTTTAGGGCTGCTCTGTTGACAAAACCTCCACTTCATTACACCTTAAATATCCCAGGAAAGAGAAAAATGGATAAAGAATTTCTGGTCCTTATGTACAAGGGACTATCACTCAGCCATGAAATCAATGTCATAAGGCTAGTAGCATCATGATGAGTGGATTTAGGTACGAGGATTCTAAGTGAAATAAGTCACACAGAAAAAGACACTTATCATAAGATATCACTTATAGAGGGAATGTAAAATCCGCTACACTTGAACTGAATTACAAAACAGAACAGTCACACGTTTAGAAAACACACTATGGCTGCTTCACGGGAAAGGTGAGGTGGGGTGATGCAGAAAACAAGGGTTTCAAATTAGCTCACATACCGTTCTATAAACCCAATATGTAATAGACAAGACCTACTCCTTCCTCAGTGAACTGGACTCAACACCTCCTATTCACCGCACAAGAATATATCTGACTAGTAAGAATCTTAAAACCTATGTATGATTATCTCTCTGTAAGTGAGTCAAGTGGGTGTAAAGCGGCATAAACACAGCAGTGAACAGCAGCTAAACCCCATTATAAAAATAAATTACTTTTCAAAACCCATGAAACAAAGACAGTGAAAGAGAGAGAAATTCTTACAAAATTCGTTCAGGGGCTGTGAGGCAACCTGGATTGACCATACCTAGACACACAGCTGGAGGAGACATAAAGGTGGACACTCTTGGGCTTGAGAGGTTTGGTGAGGTTGGGTGAGCAAACGCAGACCCTTTAAAGTAATACTGCGTGGTACCCATCCCATGGGTCCCAAAACTCCACGTTCAAGGGCATCTTCCTACATCGAAAACATGCATGAGAATCCAAGAAGATGGTACACCGTGTGATCGGGAAAGGTTTCTAAAACGCACCTCATTTCTCATCTCCTTGTGCTTGGGTTCGCCATTCCAGCCGCTTTACTAGCAATCTCCCTACTTGGAGAATCAGCACCTTTAACCTCCTGTTCCGTACAGGTTGCGATTTGTCCTGAGGATGAACGGGAAGAGGGGGAACCAATGAGAGACAAGCTCTAGGTGTGGGGGCAGGCACAGGTCACTCTATTTTCCCATCAGGAAGAAGAGATAACCACAGGCTCAGCCTGCCCCCCGGAACCAGAATAGGGCCAGAAGCCATCCTGCGCTTTTGCGGCCAGCTCCCACAAAAGCGAGTTGAAAAATGGAGCTCAGGGGCACTGCAATTCACAAACCTGCAGAGTTATAAATGATAACTCACGTCCACAAATATATTGAGGGAAGGCAACGAAGAGGATTCGAAAGCAAGGCCGAATTGCAGGAAACAGATTTCAGGAGGTAGATTCGAATCGCCTTGAAAGCACATGAAAAGCGGCAAAACGTCGACAATGATGCCCTTGGCCAAAAAGGGCGTATGCGTTTTTTCCTGAATATATTCAGGAAAAAACGCATACGCCCTTTTTGGCCAACCAAGCCACCTGGAAAGGCAAATCAGCGCTACAAAGAAGTCTCGCTTCCCATCGGTCAAAAGGGCCATGCTGAAAAAAGTGTAAAAACCAGAAATGCAGGACAGGCCAAGGAGAAATGGGAGCCTTGCTACGCGGATGGGTGGGTTGCAAATTGCCAACAGCCACTCTGGAGAAGTGTACGGTGTGTCCGGAAACATCTAAAAAACACAGCTTAGAGAGCATTGGGCACTTCTGCTCATGGGCGTATAAATTGGGAAAGCTAAAAATCAGCAAGACACAGGCACCCCAAAGTTTAGGGCTGCTCTGTTGACAAAACCTCCACTTCATTACACCTTAAATATCCCAGGAAAGAGAAAAATGGATAAAGAATTTCTGGTCCTTATGTACAAGGGACTATCACTCAGCCATGAAATCAATGTCATAAGGCTAGTAGCATCATGATGAGTGGATTTAGGTACGAGGATTCTAAGTGAAATAAGTCACACAGAAAAAGACACTTATCATAAGATATCACTTATAGAGGGAATGTAAAATCCGCTACACTTGAACTGAATTACAAAACAGAACAGTCACACGTTTAGAAAACACACTATGGCTGCTTCACGGGAAAGGTGAGGTGGGGTGATGAATAAAACAAGGGTTTCAAATTAGCTCACATACCGTTCCATAAACCCAATATGTAATAGACAAGACCTACTCCTTCCTCAGTGAACTAGACTCAACACCTCCTATTCACCGCACAAGAATATAGCTGACTAGTAAGAATCTTAAAACCTATGTATGATTATCTCTCTGTAAGTGAGTCAAGTGGGTGTAAAGCGGCATAAACACAGCAGTGAACAGCAGCTAAACCCCATTATAAAAATAAATTACTTTTCAAAACCCATGAAACAAAGACAGTGAAAGAGAGAGAAATTCTTACAAAATTCGTTCAGGGGCTGTGAGGCAACCTGGATTGACCATACCTAGACACACAGCTGGAGGAGACATAAAGGTGGACACTCTTGGGTTTGAGAGGTTTGGTGAGGTTGGGTGAGCAAACGCAGACCCTTTAAAGTAATACTGCGTGGTACCCATCCCATGGGTCCCAAAACTCCAGGTTCAAGGGCATCTTTCTACATCGAAAACATGCATGAGAATCCAAGAAGATGGTACACCGTGTGATCGGGAAAGGTTTCTAAAACGCACCTCATTTCTCATCTCCTTGTGCTTGGGTTCGCCATTCCAGCCGCTTTACTAGCAATCTCCCTACTTGGAGAATCAGCACCTTTAACCTCCTGTTCCGTACAGGTTGCAATTTGTCCTGAGGATGAACGGGAAGAGGGGGAACCAATGAGAGACAAGCTCTAGGTGTGGGGGCAGGCACAGGTCACTCTATTTTCCCATCAGGAAGAAGAGATAACCACAGGCTCAGCCTGCCCCCCGGAACCAGAATAGGGCCAGAAGCCATCCTGCGCTTTTGCGGCCAGCTCCCACAAAAGCGAGTTGAAAAATGGAGCTCAGGGGCACTGCAATTCACAAACCTGCAGAGTTATAAATGATAACTCACGTCCACAAATATATTGAGGGAAGGCAACGAAGAGGATTCGAAAGCAAGGCCGAATTGCAGGAAACAGATTTCAGGAGGTAGATTCGAATCGCCTTGAAAGCACATGAAAAGCGGCAAAACGTCGACAATGATGCCCTTGGCCAAAAAGGGCGTATGCGTTTTTTCCTGAATATATTCAGGAAAAAACGCATACGCCCTTTTTGGCCAACCAAGCCACCTGGAAAGGCAAATCAGCGCTACAAAGAAGTCTCGCTTCCCATCGGTCAAAAGGGCCATGCTGAAAAAAGTGTAAAAACCAGAAATGCAGGACAGGCCAAGGAGAAATGGGAGCCTTGCTACGCGGATGGGTGGGTTGCAAATTGCCAACAGCCACTCTGGAGAAGTGTACGGTGTGTCCGGAAACATCTAAAAAACACAGCTTAGAGAGCATTGGGCACTTCTGCTCATGGGCGTATAAATTGGGAAAGCTAAAAATCAGCAAGACACAGGCACCCCAAAGTTTAGGGCTGCTCTGTTGACAAAACCTCCACTTCATTACACCTTAAATATCCCAGGAAAGAGAAAAATGGATAAAGAATTTCTGGTCCTTATGTACAAGGGACTATCACTCAGCCATGAAATCAATGTCATAAGGCTAGTAGCATCATGATGAGTGGATTTAGGTACGAGGATTCTAAGTGAAATAAGTCACACAGAAAAAGACACTTATCATAAGATATCACTTATAGAGGGAATGTAAAATCCGCTACACTTGAACTGAATTACAAAACAGAACAGTCACACGTTTAGAAAACACACTATGGCTGCTTCACGGGAAAGGTGAGGTGGGGTGATGCATAAAACAAGGGTTTCAAATTAGCTCACATACCGTTCTATAAACCCAATATGTAATAGACAAGACCTACTCCTTCCTCAGTGAACTGGACTCAACACCTCCTATTCACCGCACAAGAATATATCTGACTAGTAAGAATCTTAAAACCTATGTATGATTATCTCTCTGTAAGTGAGTCAAGTGGGTGTAAAGCGGCATAAACACAGCAGTGAACAGCAGCTAAACCCCATTATAAAAATAAATTACTTTTCAAAACCCATGAAACAAAGACAGTGAAAGAGAGAGAAATTCTTACAAAATTCGTTCAGGGGCTGTGAGGCAACCTGGATTGACCATACCTAGACACACAGCTGGAGGAGACATAAAGGTGGACACTCTTGGGCTTGAGAGGTTTGGTGAGGTTGGGTGAGCAAACGCAGACCCTTTAAAGTAATACTGCGTGGTACCCATCCCATGGGTCCCAAAACTCCACGTTCAAGGGCATCTTCCTACATCGAAAACATGCATGAGAATCCAAGAAGATGGTACACCGTGTGATCGGGAAAGGTTTCTAAAACGCACCTCATTTCTCATCTCCTTGTGCTTGGGTTCGCCATTCCAGCCGCTTTACTAGCAATCTCCCTACTTGGAGAATCAGCACCTTTAACCTCCTGTTCCGTACAGGTTGCGATTTGTCCTGAGGATGAACGGGAAGAGGGGGAACCAATGAGAGACAAGCTCTAGGTGTGGGGGCAGGCACAGGTCACTCTATTTTCCCATCAGGAAGAAGAGATAACCACAGGCTCAGCCTGCCCCCCGGAACCAGAATAGGGCCAGAAGCCATCCTGCGCTTTTGCGGCCAGCTCCCACAAAAGCGAGTTGAAAAATGGAGCTCAGGGGCACTGCAATTCACAAACCTGCAGAGTTATAAATGATAACTCACGTCCACAAATATATTGAGGGAAGGCAACGAAGAGGATTCGAAAGCAAGGCCGAATTGCAGGAAACAGATTTCAGGAGGTAGATTCGAATCGCCTTGAAAGCACATGAAAAGCGGCAAAACGTCGACAATGATGCCCTTGGCCAAAAAGGGCGTATGCGTTTTTTCCTGAATATATTCAGGAAAAAACGCATACGCCCTTTTTGGCCAACCAAGCCACCTGGAAAGGCAAATCAGCGCTACAAAGAAGTCTCGCTTCCCATCGGTCAAAAGGGCCATGCTGAAAAAAGTGTAAAAACCAGAAATGCAGGACAGGCCAAGGAGAAATGGGAGCCTTGCTACGCGGATGGGTGGGTTGCAAATTGCCAACAGCCACTCTGGAGAAGTGTACGGTGTGTCCGGAAACATCTAAAAAACACAGCTTAGAGAGCATTGGGCACTTCTGCTCATGGGCGTATAAATTGGGAAAGCTAAAAATCAGCAAGACACAGGCACCCCAAAGTTTAGGGCTGCTCTGTTGACAAAACCTCCACTTCATTACACCTTAAATATCCCAGGAAAGAGAAAAATGGATAAAGAATTTCTGGTCCTTATGTACAAGGGACTATCACTCAGCCATGAAATCAATGTCATAAGGCTAGTAGCATCATGATGAGTGGATTTAGGTACGAGGATTCTAAGTGAAATAAGTCACACAGAAAAAGACACTTATCATAAGATATCACTTATAGAGGGAATGTAAAATCCGCTACACTTGAACTGAATTACAAAACAGAACAGTCACACGTTTAGAAAACACACTATGGCTGCTTCACGGGAAAGGTGAGGTGGGGTGATGCAGAAAACAAGGGTTTCAAATTAGCTCACATACCGTTCCATAAACCCAATATGTAATAGACAAGACCTACTCCTTCCTCAGTGAACTGGACTCAACACCTCCTATTCACCGCACAAGAATATATCTGACTAGTAAGAATCTTAAAACCTATGTATGATTATCTCTCTGTAAGTGAGTCAAGTGGGTGTAAAGCGGCATAAACACAGCAGTGAACAGCAGCTAAACCCCATTATAAAAATAAATTACTTTTCAAAACCCATGAAACAAAGACAGTGAAAGAGAGAGAAATTCTTACAAAATTCGTTCAGGGGCTGTGAGGCAACCTGGATTGACCATACCTAGACACACAGCTGGAGGAGACATAAAGGTGGACACTCTTGGGCTTGAGAGGTTTGGTGAGGTTGGGTGAGCAAACGCAGACCCTTTAAAGTAATACTGCGTGGTACCCATCCCATGGGTCCCAAAACTCCAGGTTCAAGGGCATCTTCCTACATCGAAAACATGCATGAGAATCCAAGAAGATGGTACACCGTGTGATCGGGAAAGGATTCTAAAACGCACCTCATTTCTCATCTCCTTGTGCTTGGGTTCGCCATTCCAGCCGCTTTACTAGCAATCTCCCTACTTGGAGAATCAGCACCTTTAACCTCCTGTTCCGTACAGGTTGCAATTTGTGCTGAGGATGAACGGGAAGAGGGGGAACCAATGAGAGACAAGCTCTAGGTGTGGGGGCAGGCACAGGTCACTCTATTTTCCCATCAGGAAGAAGAGATAACCACAGGCTCAGCCTGCCCCCCGGAACCAGAATAGGGCCAGAAGCCATCCTGCGCTTTTGCGGCCAGCTCCCACAAAAGCGAGTTGAAAAATGGAGCTCAGGGGCACTGCAATTCACAAACCTGCAGAGTTATAAATGATAACTCACGTCCACAAATATATTGAGGGAAGGCAACGAAGAGGATTCGAAAGCAAGGCCGAATTGCAGGAAACAGATTTCAGGAGGTAGATTCGAATCGCCTTGAAAGCACATGAAAAGCGGCAAAACGTCGACAATGATGCCCTTGGCCAAAAAGGGCGTATGCGTTTTTTCCTGAATATATTCAGGAAAAAACGCATACGCCCTTTTTGGCCAACCAAGCCACCTGGAAAGGCAAATCAGCGCTACAAAGAAGTCTCGCTTCCCATCGGTCAAAAGGGCCATGCTGAAAAAAGTGTAAAAACCAGAAATGCAGGACAGGCCAAGGAGAAATGGGAGCCTTGCTACGCGGATGGGTGGGTTGCAAATTGCCAACAGCCACTCTGGAGAAGTGTACGGTGTGTCCGGAAACATCTAAAAAACACAGCTTAGAGAGCATTGGGCACTTCTGCTCATGGGCGTATAAATTGGGAAAGCTAAAAATCAGCAAGACACAGGCACCCCAAAGTTTAGGGCTGCTCTGTTGACAAAACCTCCACTTCATTACACCTTAAATATCCCAGGAAAGAGAAAAATGGATAAAGAATTTCTGGTCCTTATGTACAAGGGACTATCACTCAGCCATGAAATCAATGTCATAAGGCTAGTAGCATCATGATGAGTGGATTTAGGTACGAGGATTCTAAGTGAAATAAGTCACACAGAAAAAGACACTTATCATAAGATATCACTTATAGAGGGAATGTAAAATCCGCTACACTTGAACTGAATTACAAAACAGAACAGTCACACGTTTAGAAAACACACTATGGCTGCTTCACGGGAAAGGTGAGGTGGGGTGATGCATAAAACAAGGGTTTCAAATTAGCTCACATACCGTTCTATAAACCCAATATGTAATAGACAAGACCTACTCCTTCCTCAGTGAACTGGACTCAACACCTCCTATTCACCGCACAAGAATATATCTGACTAGTAAGAATCTTAAAACCTATGTATGATTATCTCTCTGTAAGTGAGTCAAGTGGGTGTAAAGCGGCATAAACACAGCAGTGAACAGCAGCTAAACCCCATTATAAAAATAAATTACTTTTCAAAACCCATGAAACAAAGACAGTGAAAGAGAGAGAAATTCTTACAAAATTCGTTCAGGGGCTGTGAGGCAACCTGGATTGACCATACCTAGACACACAGCTGGAGGAGACATAAAGGTGGACACTCTTGGGCTTGAGAGGTTTGGTGAGGTTGGGTGAGCAAACGCAGACCCTTTAAAGTAATACTGCGTGGTACCCATCCCATGGGTCCCAAAACTCCAGGTTCAAGGGCATCTTCCTACATCGAAAACATGCATGAGAATCCAAGAAGATGGTACACCGTGTGATCGGGAAAGGTTTCTAAAACGCACCTCATTTCTCATCTCCTTGTGCTTGGGTTCGCCATTCCAGCCGCTTTACTAGCAATCTCCCTACTTGGAGAATCAGCACCTTTAACCTCCTGTTCCGTACAGGTTGCAATTTGTCCTGAGGATGAACGGGAAGAGGGGGAACCAATGAGAGACAAGCTCTAGGTGTGGGGGCAGGCACAGGTCACTCTATTTTCCCATCAGGAAGAAGAGATAACCACAGGCTCAGCCTGCCCCCCGGAACCAGAATAGGGCCAGAAGCCATCCTGCGCTTTTGCGGCCAGCTCCCACAAAAGCGAGTTGAAAAATGGAGCTCAGGGGCACTGCAATTCACAAACCTGCAGAGTTATAAATGATAACTCACGTCCACAAATATATTGAGGGAAGGCAACGAAGAGGATTCGAAAGCAAGGCCGAATTGCAGGAAACAGATTTCAGGAGGTAGATTCGAATCGCCTTGAAAGCACATGAAAAGCGGCAAAACGTCGACAATGATGCCCTTGGCCAAAAAGGGCGTATGCGTTTTTTCCTGAATATATTCAGGAAAAAACGCATACGCCCTTTTTGGCCAACCAAGCCACCTGGAAAGGCAAATCAGCGCTACAAAGAAGTCTCGCTTCCCATCGGTCAAACGGGCCATGCTGAAAAAAGTGTAAAAACCAGAAATGCAGGACAGGCCAAGGAGAAATGGGAGCCTTGCTACGCAGATGGGTGGGTTGCAAATTGCCAACAGCCACTCTGGAGAAGTGTACGGTGTGTCCGGAAACATCTAAAAAACACAGCTTAGAGAGCATTGGGCACTTCTGCTCATGGGCGTATAAATTGGGAAAGCTAAAAATCAGCAAGACACAGGCACCCCAAAGTTTAGGGCTGCTCTGTTGACAAAACCTCCACTTCATTACACCTTAAATATCCCAGGAAAGAGAAAAATGGATAAAGAATTTCTGGTCCTTATGTACAAGGGACTATCACTCAGCCATGAAATCAATGTCATAAGGCTAGTAGCATCATGATGAGTGGATTTAGGTACGAGGATTCTAAGTGAAATAAGTCACACAGAAAAAGACACTTATCATAAGATATCACTTATAGAGGGAATGTAAAATCCGCTACACTTGAACTGAATTACAAAACAGAACAGTCACACGTTTAGAAAACACACTATGGCTGCTTCACGGGAAAGGTGAGGTGGGGTGATGCAGAAAACAAGGGTTTCAAATTAGCTCACATACCGTTCCATAAACCCAATATGTAATAGACAAGACCTACTCCTTCCTCAGTGAACTGGACTCAACACCTCCTATTCACCGCACAAGAATATATCTGACTAGTAAGAATCTTAAAACCTATGTATGATTATCTCTCTGTAAGTGAGTCAAGTGGGTGTAAAGCGGCATAAACACAGCAGTGAACAGCAGCTAAACCCCATTATAAAAATAAATTACTTTTCAAAACCCATGAAACAAAGACAGTGAAAGAGAGAGAAATTCTTACAAAATTCGTTCAGGGGCTGTGATGCAACCTGGATTGACCATACCTAGACAAACAGCTGGAGGAGACATAAAGGTGGACACTCTTGGGCTTGAGAGGTTTGGTGAGGTTGGGTGAGCAAACGCAGACCCTTTAAAGTAATACTGCGTGGTACCCATCCCATGGGTCCCAAAACTCCAGGTTCAAGGGCATCTTCCTACATCGAAAACATGCATGAGAATCCAAGAAGATGGTACACCGTGTGATCGGGAAAGGTTTCTAAAACGCACCTCATTTCTCATCTCCTTGTGCTTGGGTTCGCCATTCCAGCCGCTTTACTAGCAATCTCCCTACTTGGAGAATCAGCACCTTTAACCTCCTGTTCCGTACAGGTTGCGATTTGTCCTGAGGATGAACGGGAAGAGGGGGAACCAATGAGAGACAAGCTCTAGGTGTGGGGGCAGGCACAGGTCACTCTATTTTCCCATCAGGAAGAAGAGATAACCACAGGCTCAGCCTGACCCCCGGAACCAGAATAGGGCCAGAAGTCATCCTGCGCTTTTGCGGCCAGCTCCCACAAAAGCGAGTTGAAAAATGGAGCTCAGGGGCACTGCAATTCACAAACCTGCAGAGTTATAAATGATAACTCACGTCCACAAATATATTGAGGGAAGGCAACGAAGAGGATTCGAAAGCAAGGCCGAATTGCAGGAAACAGATTTCAGGAGGTAGATTCGAATCGCCTTGAAAGCACATGAAAAGCGGCAAAACGTCGACAATGATGCCCTTGGCCAAAAAGGGCGTATGCGTTTTTTCCTGAATATATTCAGGAAAAAACGCATACGCCCTTTTTGGCCAACCAAGCCACCTGGAAAGGCAAATCAGCGCTACAAAGAAGTCTCGCTTCCCATCGGTCAAAAGGGCCATGCTGAAAAAAGTGTAAAAACCAGAAATGCAGGACAGGCCAAGGAGAAATGGGAGCCTTGCTACGCGGATGGGTGGGTTGCAAATTGCCAACAGCCACTCTGGAGAAGTGTACGGTGTGTCCGGAAACATCTAAAAAACACAGCTTAGAGAGCATTGGGCACTTCTGCTCATGGGCGTATAAATTGGGAAAGCTAAAAATCAGCAAGACACAGGCACCCCAAAGTTTAGGGCTGCTCTGTTGACAAAACCTCCACTTCATTACACCTTAAATATCCCAGGAAAGAGAAAAATGGATAAAGAATTTCTGGTCCTTATGTACAAGGGACTATCACTCAGCCATGAAATCAATGTCATAAGGCTAGTAGCATCATGATGAGTGGATTTAGGTACGAGGATTCTAAGTGAAATAAGTCACACAGAAAAAGACACTTATCATAAGATATCACTTATAGAGGGAATGTAAAATCCGCTACACTTGAACTGAATTACAAAACAGAACAGTCACACGTTTAGAAAACACACTATGGCTGCTTCACGGGAAAGGTGAGGTGGGGTGATGCAGAAAACAAGGGTTTCAAATTAGCTCACATACCGTTCTATAAACCCAATATGTAATAGACAAGACCTACTCCTTCCTCAGTGAACTGGACTCAACACCTCCTATTCACCGCACAAGAATATATCTGACTAGTAAGAATCTTAAAACCTATGTATGATTATCTCTCTGTAAGTGAGTCAAGTGGGTGTAAAGCGGCATAAACACAGCAGTGAACAGCAGCTAAACCCCATTATAAAAATAAATTACTTTTCAAAACCCATGAAACAAAGACAGTGAAAGAGAGAGAAATTCTTACAAAATTCGTTCAGGGGCTGTGAGGCAACCTGGATTGACCATACCTAGACACACAGCTGGAGGAGACATAAAGGTGGACACTCTTGGGCTTGAGAGGTTTGGTGAGGTTGGGTGAGCAAACGCAGACCCTTTAAAGTAATACTGCGTGGTACCCATCCCATGGGTCCCAAAACTCCACGTTCAAGGGCATCTTCCTACATCGAAAACATGCATGAGAATCCAAGAAGATGGTACACCGTGTGATCGGGAAAGGTTTCTAAAACGCACCTCATTTCTCATCTCCTTGTGCTTGGGTTCGCCATTCCAGCCGCTTTACTAGCAATCTCCCTACTTGGAGAATCAGCACCTTTAACCTCCTGTTCCGTACAGGTTGCGATTTGTCCTGAGGATGAACGGGAAGAGGGGGAACCAATGAGAGACAAGCTCTAGGTGTGGGGGCAGGCACAGGTCACTCTATTTTCCCATCAGGAAGAAGAGATAACCACAGGCTCAGCCTGCCCCCCGGAACCAGAATAGGGCCAGAAGCCATCCTGCGCTTTTGCGGCCAGCTCCCACAAAAGCGAGTTGAAAAATGGAGCTCAGGGGCACTGCAATTCACAAACCTGCAGAGTTATAAATGATAACTCACGTCCACAAATATATTGAGGGAAGGCAACGAAGAGGATTCGAAAGCAAGGCCGAATTGCAGGAAACAGATTTCAGGAGGTAGATTCGAATCGCCTTGAAAGCACATGAAAAGCGGCAAAACGTCGACAATGATGCCCTTGGCCAAAAAGGGCGTATGCGTTTTTTCCTGAATATATTCAGGAAAAAACGCATACGCCCTTTTTGGCCAACCAAGCCACCTGGAAAGGCAAATCAGCGCTACAAAGAAGTCTCGCTTCCCATCGGTCAAAAGGGCCATGCTGAAAAAAGTGTAAAAACCAGAAATGCAGGACAGGCCAAGGAGAAATGGGAGCCTTGCTACGCGGATGGGTGGGTTGCAAATTGCCAACAGCCACTCTGGAGAAGTGTACGGTGTGTCCGGAAACATCTAAAAAACACAGCTTAGAGAGCATTGGGCACTTCTGCTCATGGGCGTATAAATTGGGAAAGCTAAAAATCAGCAAGACACAGGCACCCCAAAGTTTAGGGCTGCTCTGTTGACAAAACCTCCACTTCATTACACCTTAAATATCCCAGGAAAGAGAAAAATGGATAAAGAATTTCTGGTCCTTATGTACAAGGGACTATCACTCAGCCATGAAATCAATGTCATAAGGCTAGTAGCATCATGATGAGTGGATTTAGGTACGAGGATTCTAAGTGAAATAAGTCACACAGAAAAAGACACTTATCATAAGATATCACTTATAGAGGGAATGTAAAATCCGCTACACTTGAACTGAATTACAAAACAGAACAGTCACACGTTTAGAAAACACACTATGGCTGCTTCACGGGAAAGGTGAGGTGGGGTGATGCAGAAAACAAGGGTTTCAAATTAGCTCACATACCGTTCCATAAACCCAATATGTAATAGACAAGACCTACTCCTTCCTCAGTGAACTGGACTCAACACCTCCTATTCACCGCACAAGAATATATCTGACTAGTAAGAATCTTAAAACCTATGTATGATTATCTCTCTGTAAGTGAGTCAAGTGGGTGTAAAGCGGCATAAACACAGCAGTGAACAGCAGCTAAACCCCATTATAAAAATAAATTACTTTTCAAAACCCATGAAACAAAGACAGTGAAAGAGAGAGAAATTCTTACAAAATTCGTTCAGGGGCTGTGAGGCAACCTGGATTGACCATACCTAGACACACAGCTGGAGGAGACATAAAGGTGGACACTCTTGGGCTTGAGAGGTTTGGTGAGGTTGGGTGAGCAAACGCAGACCCTTTAAAGTAATACTGCGTGGTACCCATCCCATGGGTCCCAAAACTCCAGGTTCAAGGGCATCTTCCTACATCGAAAACATGCATGAGAATCCAAGAAGATGGTACACCGTGTGATCGGGAAAGGATTCTAAAACGCACCTCATTTCTCATCTCCTTGTGCTTGGGTTCGCCATTCCAGCCGCTTTACTAGCAATCTCCCTACTTGGAGAATCAGCACCTTTAACCTCCTGTTCCGTACAGGTTGCAATTTGTGCTGAGGATGAACGGGAAGAGGGGGAACCAATGAGAGACAAGCTCTAGGTGTGGGGGCAGGCACAGGTCACTCTATTTTCCCATCAGGAAGAAGAGATAACCACAGGCTCAGCCTGCCCCCCGGAACCAGAATAGGGCCAGAAGCCATCCTGCGCTTTTGCGGCCAGCTCCCACAAAAGCGAGTTGAAAAATGGAGCTCAGGGGCACTGCAATTCACAAACCTGCAGAGTTATAAATGATAACTCACGTCCACAAATATATTGAGGGAAGGCAACGAAGAGGATTCGAAAGCAAGGCCGAATTGCAGGAAACAGATTTCAGGAGGTAGATTCGAATCGCCTTGAAAGCACATGAAAAGCGGCAAAACGTCGACAATGATGCCCTTGGCCAAAAAGGGCGTATGCGTTTTTTCCTGAATATATTCAGGAAAAAACGCATACGCCCTTTTTGGCCAACCAAGCCACCTGGAAAGGCAAATCAGCGCTACAAAGAAGTCTCGCTTCCCATCGGTCAAAAGGGCCATGCTGAAAAAAGTGTAAAAACCAGAAATGCAGGACAGGCCAAGGAGAAATGGGAGCCTTGCTACGCGGATGGGTGGGTTGCAAATTGCCAACAGCCACTCTGGAGAAGTGTACGGTGTGTCCGGAAACATCTAAAAAACACAGCTTAGAGAGCATTGGGCACTTCTGCTCATGGGCGTATAAATTGGGAAAGCTAAAAATCAGCAAGACACAGGCACCCCAAAGTTTAGGGCTGCTCTGTTGACAAAACCTCCACTTCATTACACCTTAAATATCCCAGGAAAGAGAAAAATGGATAAAGAATTTCTGGTCCTTATGTACAAGGGACTATCACTCAGCCATGAAATCAATGTCATAAGGCTAGTAGCATCATGATGAGTGGATTTAGGTACGAGGATTCTAAGTGAAATAAGTCACACAGAAAAAGACACTTATCATAAGATATCACTTATAGAGGGAATGTAAAATCCGCTACACTTGAACTGAATTACAAAACAGAACAGTCACACGTTTAGAAAACACACTATGGCTGCTTCACGGGAAAGGTGAGGTGGGGTGATGCATAAAACAAGGGTTTCAAATTAGCTCACATACCGTTCTATAAACCCAATATGTAATAGACAAGACCTACTCCTTCCTCAGTGAACTGGACTCAACACCTCCTATTCACCGCACAAGAATATATCTGACTAGTAAGAATCTTAAAACCTATGTATGATTATCTCTCTGTAAGTGAGTCAAGTGGGTGTAAAGCGGCATAAACACAGCAGTGAACAGCAGCTAAACCCCATTATAAAAATAAATTACTTTTCAAAACCCATGAAACAAAGACAGTGAAAGAGAGAGAAATTCTTACAAAATTCGTTCAGGGGCTGTGAGGCAACCTGGATTGACCATACCTAGACACACAGCTGGAGGAGACATAAAGGTGGACACTCTTGGGCTTGAGAGGTTTGGTGAGGTTGGGTGAGCAAACGCAGACCCTTTAAAGTAATACTGCGTGGTACCCATCCCATGGGTCCCAAAACTCCAGGTTCAAGGGCATCTTCCTACATCGAAAACATGCATGAGAATCCAAGAAGATGGTACACCGTGTGATCGGGAAAGGTTTCTAAAACGCACCTCATTTCTCATCTCCTTGTGCTTGGGTTCGCCATTCCAGCCGCTTTACTAGCAATCTCCCTACTTGGAGAATCAGCACCTTTAACCTCCTGTTCCGTACAGGTTGCAATTTGTCCTGAGGATGAACGGGAAGAGGGGGAACCAATGAGAGACAAGCTCTAGGTGTGGGGGCAGGCACAGGTCACTCTATTTTCCCATCAGGAAGAAGAGATAACCACAGGCTCAGCCTGCCCCCCGGAACCAGAATAGGGCCAGAAGCCATCCTGCGCTTTTGCGGCCAGCTCCCACAAAAGCGAGTTGAAAAATGGAGCTCAGGGGCACTGCAATTCACAAACCTGCAGAGTTATAAATGATAACTCTCGTCCACAAATATTTTGAGGGAAGGCAACGAAGAGGATTTGAAAGCAAGGCCGAATTGCAGGAAACAGATTTCAGGAGGTAGATTCGAATCGCCTTGAAAGCACATGAAAAGCGGCAAAACGTCGACAATGATGCCCTTGGCCAAAAAGGTCGTATGCGTTTTTTCCTGAATATATTCAGGAAAAAACGCATACGCCCTTTTTGGCCAACCAAGCCACCTGGAAAGGCAAATCAGCGCTACAAAGAAGTCTCGCTTCCCATCGGTCAAAAGGGCCATGCTGAAAAAAGTGTAAAAACCAGAAATGCAGGACAGGCCAAGGAGAAATGGGAGCCTTGCTACGCGGATGGGTGGGTTGCAAATTGCCAACAGCCACTCTGGAGAAGTGTACGGTGTGTCCGGAAACATCTAAAAAACACAGCTTAGAGAGCATTGGGCATTTCTGCTCATGGGCGTATAAATTGGGAAAACTAAAAATCAGCAAGACACAGGCACCCCAAAGTTTAGGGCTGCTCTGTTGACAAGAACCTCCACTTCATTACACCTTAAATATCCCAGGAAAGAGAAAAATGGATAAAGAATTTCTGGTCCTTATGTACAAGGGACTATCACTCAGCCATGAAATCAATGTCATAAGGCTAGTAGCATCATGATGAGTGGATTTAGGTACGAGGATTCTAAGTGAAATAAGTCACACAGAAAAAGACACTTATCATAAGATATCACTTATAGAGGGAATGTAAAATCCGCTACACTTGAACTGAATTACAAAACAGAACAGTCACACGTTTAGAAAACACACTATGGCTGCTTCACGGGAAAGGTGAGGTGGGGTGATGAATAAAACAAGGGTTTCAAATTAGCTCACATACCGTTCCATAAACCCAATATGTAATAGACAAGACCTACTCCTTCCTCAGTGAACTGGACTCAACACCTCCTATTCACCGCACAAGAATATAGCTGACTAGTAAGAATCTTAAAACCTATGTATGATTATCTCTCTGTAAGTGAGTCAAGTGGGTGTAAAGCGGCATAAACACAGCAGTGAACAGCAGCTAAACCCCATTATAAAAATAAATTACTTTTCAAAACCCATGAAACAAAGACAGTGAAAGAGAGAGAAATTCTTACAAAATTCGTTCAGGGGCTGTGAGGCAACCTGGATTGACCATACCTAGACACACAGCTGGAGGAGACATAAAGGTGGACACTCTTGGGTTTGAGAGGTTTGGTGAGGTTGGGTGAGCAAACGCAGACCCTTTAAAGTAATACTGCGTGGTACCCATCCCATGGGTCCCAAAACTCCAGGTTCAAGGGCATCTTTCTACATCGAAAACATGCATGAGAATCCAAGAAGATGGTACACCGTGTGATCGGGAAAGGTTTCTAAAACGCACCTCATTTCTCATCTCCTTGTGCTTGGGTTCGCCATTCCAGCCGCTTTACTAGCAATCTCCCTACTTGGAGAATCAGCACCTTTAACCTCCTGTTCCGTACAGGTTGCGATTTGTCCTGAGGATGAACGGGAAGAGGGGGAACCAATGAGAGACAAGCTCTAGGTGTGGGGGCAGGCACAGGTCACTCTATTTTCCCATCAGGAAGAAGAGATAACCACAGGCTCAGCCTGACCCCCGGAACCAGAATAGGGCCAGAAGCCATCCTGCGCTTTTGCGGCCAGCTCCCACAAAAGCGAGTTGAAAAATGGAGCTCAGGGGCACTGCAATTCACAAACCTGCAGAGTTATAAATGATAACTCACGTCCACAAATATATTGAGGGAAGGCAACGAAGAGGATTCGAAAGCAAGGCCGAATTGCAGGAAACAGATTTCAGGAGGTAGATTCGAATCGCCTTGAAAGCACATGAAAAGCGGCAAAACGTCGACAATGATGCCCTTGGCCAAAAAGGGCGTATGCGTTTTTTCCTGAATATATTCAGGAAAAAACGCATACGCCCTTTTTGGCCAACCAAGCCACCTGGAAAGGCAAATCAGCGCTACAAAGAAGTCTCGCTTCCCATCGGTCAAAAGGGCCATGCTGAAAAAAGTGTAAAAACCAGAAATGCAGGACAGGCCAAGGAGAAATGGGAGCCTTGCTACGCGGATGGGTGGGTTGCAAATTGCCAACAGCCACTCTGGAGAAGTGTACGGTGTGTCCGGAAACATCTAAAAAACACAGCTTAGAGAGCATTGGGCACTTCTGCTCATGGGCGTATAAATTGGGAAAGCTAAAAATCAGCAAGACACAGGCACCCCAAAGTTTAGGGCTGCTCTGTTGACAAAACCTCCACTTCATTACACCTTAAATATCCCAGGAAAGAGAAAAATGGATAAAGAATTTCTGGTCCTTATGTACAAGGGACTATCACTCAGCCATGAAATCAATGTCATAAGGCTAGTAGCATCATGATGAGTGGATTTAGGTACGAGGATTCTAAGTGAAATAAGTCACACAGAAAAAGACACTTATCATAAGATATCACTTATAGAGGGAATGTAAAATCCGCTACACTTGAACTGAATTACAAAACAGAACAGTCACACGTTTAGAAAACACACTATGGCTGCTTCACGGGAAAGGTGAGGTGGGGTGATGCAGAAAACAAGGGTTTCAAATTAGCTCACATACCGTTCCATAAACCCAATATGTAATAGACAAGACCTACTCCTTCCTCAGTGAACTGGACTCAACACCTCCTATTCACCGCACAAGAATATATCTGACTAGTAAGAATCTTAAAACCTATGTATGATTATCTCTCTGTAAGTGAGTCAAGTGGGTGTAAAGCGGCATAAACACAGCAGTGAACAGCAGCTAAACCCCATTATAAAAATAAATTACTTTTCAAAACCCATGAAACAAAGACAGTGAAAGAGAGAGAAATTCTTACAAAATTCGTTCAGGGGCTGTGAGGCAACCTGGATTGACCATACCTAGACACACAGCTGGAGGAGACATAAAGGTGGACACTCTTGGGCTTGAGAGGTTTGGTGAGGTTGGGTGAGCAAACGCAGACCCTTTAAAGTAATACTGCGTGGTACCCATCCCATGGGTCCCAAAACTCCAGGTTCAAGGGCATCTTCCTACATCGAAAACATGCATGAGAATCCAAGAAGATGGTACACCGTGTGATCGGGAAAGGATTCTAAAACGCACCTCATTTCTCATCTCCTTGTGCTTGGGTTCGCCATTCCAGCCGCTTTACTAGCAATCTCCCTACTTGGAGAATCAGCACCTTTAACCTCCTGTTCCGTACAGGTTGCAATTTGTGCTGAGGATGAACGGGAAGAGGGGGAACCAATGAGAGACAAGCTCTAGGTGTGGGGGCAGGCACAGGTCACTCTATTTTCCCATCAGGAAGAAGAGATAACCACAGGCTCAGCCTGCCCCCCGGAACCAGAATAGGGCCAGAAGCCATCCTGCGCTTTTGCGGCCAGCTCCCACAAAAGCGAGTTGAAAAATGGAGCTCAGGGGCACTGCAATTCACAAACCTGCAGAGTTATAAATGATAACTCACGTCCACAAATATATTGAGGGAAGGCAACGAAGAGGATTCGAAAGCAAGGCCGAATTGCAGGAAACAGATTTCAGGAGGTAGATTCGAATCGCCTTGAAAGCACATGAAAAGCGGCAAAACGTCGACAATGATGCCCTTGGCCAAAAAGGGCGTATGCGTTTTTTCCTGAATATATTCAGGAAAAAACGCATACGCCCTTTTTGGCCAACCAAGCCACCTGGAAAGGCAAATCAGCGCTACAAAGAAGTCTCGCTTCCCATCGGTCAAAAGGGCCATGCTGAAAAAAGTGTAAAAACCAGAAATGCAGGACAGGCCAAGGAGAAATGGGAGCCTTGCTACGCGGATGGGTGGGTTGCAAATTGCCAACAGCCACTCTGGAGAAGTGTACGGTGTGTCCGGAAACATCTAAAAAACACAGCTTAGAGAGCATTGGGCACTTCTGCTCATGGGCGTATAAATTGGGAAAGCTAAAAATCAGCAAGACACAGGCACCCCAAAGTTTAGGGCTGCTCTGTTGACAAAACCTCCACTTCATTACACCTTAAATATCCCAGGAAAGAGAAAAATGGATAAAGAATTTCTGGTCCTTATGTACAAGGGACTATCACTCAGCCATGAAATCAATGTCATAAGGCTAGTAGCATCATGATGAGTGGATTTAGGTACGAGGATTCTAAGTGAAATAAGTCACACAGAAAAAGACACTTATCATAAGATATCACTTATAGAGGGAATGTAAAATCCGCTACACTTGAACTGAATTACAAAACAGAACAGTCACACGTTTAGAAAACACACTATGGCTGCTTCACGGGAAAGGTGAGGTGGGGTGATGCATAAAACAAGGGTTTCAAATTAGCTCACATACCGTTCTATAAACCCAATATGTAATAGACAAGACCTACTCCTTCCTCAGTGAACTGGACTCAACACCTCCTATTCACCGCACAAGAATATATCTGACTAGTAAGAATCTTAAAACCTATGTATGATTATCTCTCTGTAAGTGAGTCAAGTGGGTGTAAAGCGGCATAAACACAGCAGTGAACAGCAGCTAAACCCCATTATAAAAATAAATTACTTTTCAAAACCCATGAAACAAAGACAGTGAAAGAGAGAGAAATTCTTACAAAATTCGTTCAGGGGCTGTGAGGCAACCTGGATTGACCATACCTAGACACACAGCTGGAGGAGACATAAAGGTGGACACTCTTGGGCTTGAGAGGTTTGGTGAGGTTGGGTGAGCAAACGCAGACCCTTTAAAGTAATACTGCGTGGTACCCATCCCATGGGTCCCAAAACTCCAGGTTCAAGGGCATCTTCCTACATCGAAAACATGCATGAGAATCCAAGAAGATGGTACACCGTGTGATCGGGAAAGGTTTCTAAAACGCACCTCATTTCTCATCTCCTTGTGCTTGGGTTCGCCATTCCAGCCGCTTTACTAGCAATCTCCCTACTTGGAGAATCAGCACCTTTAACCTCCTGTTCCGTACAGGTTGCAATTTGTCCTGAGGATGAACGGGAAGAGGGGGAACCAATGAGAGACAAGCTCTAGGTGTGGGGGCAGGCACAGGTCACTCTATTTTCCCATCAGGAAGAAGAGATAACCACAGGCTCAGCCTGCCCCCCGGAACCAGAATAGGGCCAGAAGCCATCCTGCGCTTTTGCGGCCAGCTCCCACAAAAGCGAGTTGAAAAATGGAGCTCAGGGGCACTGCAATTCACAAACCTGCAGAGTTATAAATGATAACTCTCGTCCACAAATATTTTGAGGGAAGGCAACGAAGAGGATTTGAAAGCAAGGCCGAATTGCAGGAAACAGATTTCAGGAGGTAGATTCGAATCGCCTTGAAAGCACATGAAAAGCGGCAAAACGTCGACAATGATGCCCTTGGCCAAAAAGGTCGTATGCGTTTTTTCCTGAATATATTCAGGAAAAAACGCATACGCCCTTTTTGGCCAACCAAGCCACCTGGAAAGGCAAATCAGCGCTACAAAGAAGTCTCGCTTCCCATCGGTCAAAAGGGCCATGCTGAAAAAAGTGTAAAAACCAGAAATGCAGGACAGGCCAAGGAGAAATGGGAGCCTTGCTACGCGGATGGGTGGGTTGCAAATTGCCAACAGCCACTCTGGAGAAGTGTACGGTGTGTCCGGAAACATCTAAAAAACACAGCTTAGAGAGCATTGGGCATTTCTGCTCATGGGCGTATAAATTGGGAAAACTAAAAATCAGCAAGACACAGGCACCCCAAAGTTTAGGGCTGCTCTGTTGACAAGAACCTCCACTTCATTACACCTTAAATATCCCAGGAAAGAGAAAAATGGATAAAGAATTTCTGGTCCTTATGTACAAGGGACTATCACTCAGCCATGAAATCAATGTCATAAGGCTAGTAGCATCATGATGAGTGGATTTAGGTACGAGGATTCTAAGTGAAATAAGTCACACAGAAAAAGACACTTATCATAAGATATCACTTATAGAGGGAATGTAAAATCCGCTACACTTGAACTGAATTACAAAACAGAACAGTCACACGTTTAGAAAACACACTATGGCTGCTTCACGGGAAAGGTGAGGTGGGGTGATGAATAAAACAAGGGTTTCAAATTAGCTCACATACCGTTCCATAAACCCAATATGTAATAGACAAGACCTACTCCTTCCTCAGTGAACTGGACTCAACACCTCCTATTCACCGCACAAGAATATAGCTGACTAGTAAGAATCTTAAAACCTATGTATGATTATCTCTCTGTAAGTGAGTCAAGTGGGTGTAAAGCGGCATAAACACAGCAGTGAACAGCAGCTAAACCCCATTATAAAAATAAATTACTTTTCAAAACCCATGAAACAAAGACAGTGAAAGAGAGAGAAATTCTTACAAAATTCGTTCAGGGGCTGTGAGGCAACCTGGATTGACCATACCTAGACACACAGCTGGAGGAGACATAAAGGTGGACACTCTTGGGTTTGAGAGGTTTGGTGAGGTTGGGTGAGCAAACGCAGACCCTTTAAAGTAATACTGCGTGGTACCCATCCCATGGGTCCCAAAACTCCAGGTTCAAGGGCATCTTTCTACATCGAAAACATGCATGAGAATCCAAGAAGATGGTACACCGTGTGATCGGGAAAGGTTTCTAAAACGCACCTCATTTCTCATCTCCTTGTGCTTGGGTTCGCCATTCCAGCCGCTTTACTAGCAATCTCCCTACTTGGAGAATCAGCACCTTTAACCTCCTGTTCCGTACAGGTTGCGATTTGTCCTGAGGATGAACGGGAAGAGGGGGAACCAATGAGAGACAAGCTCTAGGTGTGGGGGCAGGCACAGGTCACTCTATTTTCCCATCAGGAAGAAGAGATAACCACAGGCTCAGCCTGCCCCCCGGAACCAGAATAGGGCCAGAAGCCATCCTGCGCTTTTGCGGCCAGCTCCCACAAAAGCGAGTTGAAAAATGGAGCTCAGGGGCACTGCAATTCACAAACCTGCAGAGTTATAAATGATAACTCACGTCCACAAATATATTGAGGGAAGGCAACGAAGAGGATTCGAAAGCAAGGCCGAATTGCAGGAAACAGATTTCAGGAGGTAGATTCGAATCGCCTTGAAAGCACATGAAAAGCGGCAAAACGTCGACAATGATGCCCTTGGCCAAAAAGGGCGTATGCGTTTTTTCCTGAATATATTCAGGAAAAAACGCATACGCCCTTTTTGGCCAACCAAGCCACCTGGAAAGGCAAATCAGCGCTACAAAGAAGTCTCGCTTCCCATCGGTCAAAAGGGCCATGCTGAAAAAAGTGTAAAAACCAGAAATGCAGGACAGGCCAAGGAGAAATGGGAGCCTTGCTACGCGGATGGGTGGGTTGCAAATTGCCAACAGCCACTCTGGAGAAGTGTACGGTGTGTCCGGAAACATCTAAAAAACACAGCTTAGAGAGCATTGGGCACTTCTGCTCATGGGCGTATAAATTGGGAAAGCTAAAAATCAGCAAGACACAGGCACCCCAAAGTTTAGGGCTGCTCTGTTGACAAAACCTCCACTTCATTACACCTTAAATATCCCAGGAAAGAGAAAAATGGATAAAGAATTTCTGGTCCTTATGTACAAGGGACTATCACTCAGCCATGAAATCAATGTCATAAGGCTAGTAGCATCATGATGAGTGGATTTAGGTACGAGGATTCTAAGTGAAATAAGTCACACAGAAAAAGACACTTATCATAAGATATCACTTATAGAGGGAATGTAAAATCTGCTACACTTGAACTGAATTACAAAACAGAACAGTCACACGTTTAGAAAACACACTATGGCTGCTTCACGGGAAAGGTGAGGTGGGGTGATGCATAAAACAAGGGTTTCAAATTAGCTCACATACCGTTCCATAAACCCAATATGTAATAGACAAGACCTACTCCTTCCTCAGTGAACTGGACTCAACACCTCCTATTCACCGCACAAGAATATATCTGACTAGTAAGAATCTTAAAACCTATGTATGATTATCTCTCTGTAAGTGAGTCAAGTGGGTGTAAAGCGGCATAAACACAGCAGTGAACAGCAGCTAAACCCCATTATAAAAATAAATTACTTTTCAAAACCCATGAAACAAAGACAGTGAAAGAGAGAGAAATTCTTACAAAATTCGTTCAGGGGCTGTGAGGCAACCTGGATTGACCATACCTAGACACACAGCTGGAGGAGACATAAAGGTGGACACTCTTGGGCTTGAGAGGTTTGGTGAGGTTGGGTGAGCAAACGCAGACCCTTTAAAGTAATACTGCGTGGTACCCATCCCATGGGTCCCAAAACTCCACGTTCAAGGGCATCTTCCTACATCGAAAACATGCATGAGAATCCAAGAAGATGGTACACCGTGTGATCGGGAAAGGTTTCTAAAACGCACCTCATTTCTCATCTCCTTGTGCTTGGGTTCGCCATTCCAGCCGCTTTACTAGCAATCTCCCTACTTGGAGAATCAGCACCTTTAACCTCCTGTTCCGTACAGGTTGCGATTTGTCCTGAGGATGAACGGGAAGAGGGGGAACCAATGAGAGACAAGCTCTAGGTGTGGGGGCAGGCACAGGTCACTCTATTTTCCCATCAGGAAGAAGAGATAACCACAGGCTCAGCCTGCCCCCCGGAACCAGAATAGGGCCAGAAGCCATCCTGCGCTTTTGCGGCCAGCTCCCACAAAAGCGAGTTGAAAAATGGAGCTCAGGGGCACTGCAATTCACAAACCTGCAGACTTATAAATGATAACTCACGTCCACAAATATATTGAGGGAAGGCAACGAAGAGGATTCGAAAGCAAGGCCGAATTGCAGGAAACAGATTTCAGGAGGTAGATTCGAATCGCCTTGAAAGCACATGAAAAGCGGCAAAACGTCGACAATGATGCCCTTGGCCAAAAAGGGCGTATGCGTTTTTTCCTGAATATATTCAGGAAAAAACGCATACGCCCTTTTTGGCCAACCAAGCCACCTGGAAAGGCAAATCAGCGCTACAAAGAAGTCTCGCTTCCCATCGGTCAAAAGGGCCATGCTGAAAAAAGTGTAAAAACCAGAAATGCAGGACAGGCCAAGGAGAAATGGGAGCCTTGCTACGCGGATGGGTGGGTTGCAAATTGCCAACAG
The DNA here is from genome assembly GCF_028023285.1 of Balaenoptera ricei. Taxonomy (NCBI): domain Eukaryota; kingdom Metazoa; phylum Chordata; class Mammalia; order Artiodactyla; family Balaenopteridae; genus Balaenoptera; species Balaenoptera ricei. The sequence continues at coordinate 17,316 of NW_026777919.1, read as the reverse complement.
CCACTCTGGAGAAGTGTACGGTGTGTCCGGAAACATCTAAAAAACACAGCTTAGAGAGCATTGGGCACTTCTGCTCATGGGCGTATAAATTGGGAAAGCTAAAAATCAGCAAGACACAGGCACCCCAAAGTTTAGGGCTGCTCTGTTGACAAAACCTCCACTTCATTACACCTTAAATATCCCAGGAAAGAGAAAAATGGATAAAGAATTTCTGGTCCTTATGTACAAGGGACTATCACTCAGCCATGAAATCAATGTCATAAGGCTAGTAGCATCATGATGAGTGGATTTAGGTACGAGGATTCTAAGTGAAATAAGTCACACAGAAAAAGACACTTATCATAAGATATCACTTATAGAGGGAATGTAAAATCCGCTACACTTGAACTGAATTACAAAACAGAACAGTCACACGTTTAGAAAACACACTATGGCTGCTTCACGGGAAAGGTGAGGTGGGGTGATGCATAAAACAAGGGTTTCAAATTAGCTCACATACCGTTCCATAAACCCAATATGTAATAGACAAGACCTACTCCTTCCTCAGTGAACTGGACTCAACACCTCCTATTCACCGCACAAGAATATATCTGACTAGTAAGAATCTTAAAACCTATGTATGATTATCTCTCTGTAAGTGAGTCAAGTGGGTGTAAAGCGGCATAAACACAGCAGTGAACAGCAGCTAAACCCCATTATAAAAATAAATTACTTTTCAAAACCCATGAAACAAAGACAGTGAAAGAGAGAGAAATTCTTACAAAATTCGTTCAGGGGCTGTGAGGCAACCTGGATTGACCATACCTAGACACACAGCTGGAGGAGACATAAAGGTGGACACTCTTGGGCTTGAGAGGTTTGGTGAGGTTGGGTGAGCAAACGCAGACCCTTTAAAGTAATACTGCGTGGTACCCATTCCATGGGTCCCAAAACTCCAGGTTCAAGGGCATCTTCCTACATCGAAAACATGCATGAGAATCCAAGAAGATGGTACACCGTGTGATCGGGAAAGGTTTCTAAAACGCACCTCATTTCTCATCTCCTTGTGCTCGGGTTCGCCATTCCAGCTGCTTTACTAGCAATCTCCCTACTTGGAGAATCAGCACCTTTAACCTCCTGTTCCGTACAGGTTGCAATTTGTCCTGAGGATGAACGGGAAGAGGGGGAACCAATGAGAGACAAGCTCTAGGTGTGGGGCCAGGCACAGGTCACTCTATTTTCCCATCAGGAAGAAGAGATAACCACAGGCTCAGCCTGCCCCCCGGAACCAGAATAGGGCCAGAAGCCATCCTGCGCTTTTGCGGCCAGCTCCCACAAAAGCGAGTTGAAAAATGGAGCTCAGGGGCACTGCAATTCACAAACCTGCAGAGTTATAAATGATAACTCTCGTCCACAAATATATTGAGGGAAGGCAACGAAGAGGATTTGAAAGCAAGGCAGAATTGCAGGAAACAGATTTCAGGAGGTAGATTCGAATCGCCTTGAAAGCACATGAAAAGCGGCAAAACGTCGACAATGATGCCCTTGGCCAAAAAGGGCGTATGCGTTTTTTCCTGAATATATTCAGGAAAAAACGCATACGCCCTTTTTGGCCAACCAAGCCACCTGGAAAGGCAAATCAGCGCTACAAAGAAGTCTCGCTTCCCATCGGTCAAAAGGGCCATGCTGAAAAAAGTGTAAAAACCAGAAATGCAGGACAGGCCAAGGAGAAATGGGAGCCTTGCTACGCGGATGGGTGGGTTGCAAATTGCCAACAGCCACTCTGGAGAAGTGTACGGTGTGTCCGGAAACATCTAAAAAACACAGCTTAGAGAGCATTGGGCACTTCTGCTCATGGGCGTATAAATTGGGAAAGCTAAAAATCAGCAAGACACAGGCACCCCAAAGTTTAGGGCTGCTCTGTTGACAAAACCTCCACTTCATTACACCTTAAATATCCCAGGAAAGAGAAAAATGGATAAAGAATTTCTGGTCCTTATGTACAAGGGACTATCACTCAGCCATGAAATCAATGTCATAAGGCTAGTAGCATCATGATGAGTGGATTTAGGTACGAGGATTCTAAGTGAAATAAGTCACACAGAAAAAGACACTTATCATAAGATATCACTTATAGAGGGAATGTAAAATCTGCTACACTTGAACTGAATTACAAAACAGAACAGTCACACGTTTAGAAAACACACTATGGCTGCTTCACGGGAAAGGTGAGGTGGGGTGATGCATAAAACAAGGGTTTCAAATTAGCTCACATACCGTTCCATAAACCCAATATGTAATAGACAAGACCTACTCCTTCCTCAGTGAACTGGACTCAACACCTCCTATTCACCGCACAAGAATATATCTGACTAGTAAGAATCTTAAAACCTATGTATGATTATCTCTCTGTAAGTGAGTCAAGTGGGTGTAAAGCGGCATAAACACAGCAGTGAACAGCAGCTAAACCCCATTATAAAAATAAATTACTTTTCAAAACCCATGAAACAAAGACAGTGAAAGAGAGAGAAATTCTTACAAAATTCGTTCAGGGGCTGTGAGGCAACCTGGATTGACCATACCTAGACACACAGCTGGAGGAGACATACAGGTGGACACTCTTGGGCTTGAGAGGTTTGGTGAGGTTGGGTGAGCAAACGCAGACCCTTTAAAGTAATACTGCGTGGTACCCATCCCATGGGTCCCAAAACTCCAGGTTCAAGGGCATCTTCCTACATCGAAAACATGCATGAGAATCCAAGAAGATGGTACACCGTGTGATCGGGAAAGGTTTCTAAAACGCACCTCATTTCTCATCTCCTTGTGCTTGGGTTCGCCATTCCAGCCGCTTTACTAGCAATCTCCCTACTTGGAGAATCAGCACCTTTAACCTCCTGTTCCGTACAGGTTGCGATTTGTCCTGAGGATGAACGGGAAGAGGGGGAACCAATGAGAGACAAGCTCTAGGTGTGGGGGCAGGCACAGGTCACTCTATTTTCCCATCAGGAAGAAGAGATAACCACAGGCTCAGCCTGCCCCCCGGAACCAGAATAGGGCCAGAAGCCATCCTGCGCTTTTGCGGCCAGCTCCCACAAAAGCGAGTTGAAAAATGGAGCTCAGGGGCACTGCAATTCACAAACCTGCAGAGTTATAAATGATAACTCACGTCCACAAATATATTGAGGGAAGGCAACGAAGAGGATTCGAAAGCAAGGCCGAATTGCAGGAAACAGATTTCAGGAGGTAGATTCGAATCGCCTTGAAAGCACATGAAAAGCGGCAAAACGTCGACAATGATGCCCTTGGCCAAAAAGGGCGTATGCGTTTTTTCCTGAATATATTCAGGAAAAAACGCATACGCCCTTTTTGGCCAACCAAGCCACCTGGAAAGGCAAATCAGCGCTACAAAGAAGTCTCGCTTCCCATCGGTCAAAAGGGCCATGCTGAAAAAAGTGTAAAAACCAGAAATGCAGGACAGGCCAAGGAGAAATGGGAGCCTTGCTACGCGGATGGGTGGGTTGCAAATTGCCAACAGCCACTCTGGAGAAGTGTACGGTGTGTCCGGAAACATCTAAAAAACACAGCTTAGAGAGCATTGGGCACTTCTGCTCATGGGCGTATAAATTGGGAAAGCTAAAAATCAGCAAGACACAGGCACCCCAAAGTTTAGGGCTGCTCTGTTGACAAAACCTCCACTTCATTACACCTTAAATATCCCAGGAAAGAGAAAAATGGATAAAGAATTTCTGGTCCTTATGTACAAGGGACTATCACTCAGCCATGAAATCAATGTCATAAGGCTAGTAGCATCATGATGAGTGGATTTAGGTACGAGGATTCTAAGTGAAATAAGTCACACAGAAAAAGACACTTATCATAAGATATCACTTATAGAGGGAATGTAAAATCCGCTACACTTGAACTGAATTACAAAACAGAACAGTCACACGTTTAGAAAACACACTATGGCTGCTTCACGGGAAAGGTGAGGTGGGGTGATGCATAAAACAAGGGTTTCAAATTAGCTCACATACCGTTCCATAAACCCAATATGTAATAGACAAGACCTACTCCTTCCTCAGTGAACTGGACTCAACACCTCCTATTCACCGCACAAGAATATATCTGACTAGTAAGAATCTTAAAACCTATGTATGATTATCTCTCTGTAAGTGAGTCAAGTGGGTGTAAAGCGGCATAAACACAGCAGTGAACAGCAGCTAAACCCCATTATAAAAATAAATTACTTTTCAAAACCCATGAAACAAAGACAGTGAAAGAGAGAGAAATTCTTACAAAATTCGTTCAGGGGCTGTGAGGCAACCTGGATTGACCATACCTAGACACACAGCTGGAGGAGACATAAAGGTGGACACTCTTGGGCTTGAGAGGTTTGGTGAGGTTGGGTGAGCAAACGCAGACCCTTTAAAGTAATACTGCGTGGTACCCATTCCATGGGTCCCAAAACTCCAGGTTCAAGGGCATCTTCCTACATCGAAAACATGCATGAGAATCCAAGAAGATGGTACACCGTGTGATCGGGAAAGGTTTCTAAAACGCACCTCATTTCTCATCTCCTTGTGCTCGGGTTCGCCATTCCAGCTGCTTTACTAGCAATCTCCCTACTTGGAGAATCAGCACCTTTAACCTCCTGTTCCGTACAGGTTGCAATTTGTCCTGAGGATGAACGGGAAGAGGGGGAACCAATGAGAGACAAGCTCTAGGTGTGGGGCCAGGCACAGGTCACTCTATTTTCCCATCAGGAAGAAGAGATAACCACAGGCTCAGCCTGCCCCCCGGAACCAGAATAGGGCCAGAAGCCATCCTGCGCTTTTGCGGCCAGCTCCCACAAAAGCGAGTTGAAAAATGGAGCTCAGGGGCACTGCAATTCACAAACCTGCAGAGTTATAAATGATAACTCTCGTCCACAAATATATTGAGGGAAGGCAACGAAGAGGATTTGAAAGCAAGGCAGAATTGCAGGAAACAGATTTCAGGAGGTAGATTCGAATCGCCTTGAAAGCACATGAAAAGCGGCAAAACGTCGACAATGATGCCCTTGGCCAAAAAGGGCGTATGCGTTTTTTCCTGAATATATTCAGGAAAAAACGCATACGCCCTTTTTGGCCAACCAAGCCACCTGGAAAGGCAAATCAGCGCTACAAAGAAGTCTCGCTTCCCATCGGTCAAAAGGGCCATGCTGAAAAAAGTGTAAAAACCAGAAATGCAGGACAGGCCAAGGAGAAATGGGAGCCTTGCTACGCGGATGGGTGGGTTGCAAATTGCCAACAGCCACTCTGGAGAAGTGTACGGTGTGTCCGGAAACATCTAAAAAACACAGCTTAGAGAGCATTGGGCACTTCTGCTCATGGGCGTATAAATTGGGAAAGCTAAAAATCAGCAAGACACAGGCACCCCAAAGTTTAGGGCTGCTCTGTTGACAAAACCTCCACTTCATTACACCTTAAATATCCCAGGAAAGAGAAAAATGGATAAAGAATTTCTGGTCCTTATGTACAAGGGACTATCACTCAGCCATGAAATCAATGTCATAAGGCTAGTAGCATCATGATGAGTGGATTTAGGTACGAGGATTCTAAGTGAAATAAGTCACACAGAAAAAGACACTTATCATAAGATATCACTTATAGAGGGAATGTAAAATCCGCTACACTTGAACTGAATTACAAAACAGAACAGTCACACGTTTAGAAAACACACTATGGCTGCTTCACGGGAAAGGTGAGGTGGGGTGATGCATAAAACAAGGGTTTCAAATTAGCTCACATACCGTTCTATAAACCCAATATGTAATAGACAAGACCTACTCCTTCCTCAGTGAACTGGACTCAACACCTCCTATTCACCGCACAAGAATATATCTGACTAGTAAGAATCTTAAAACCTATGTATGATTATCTCTCTGTAAGTGAGTCAAGTGGGTGTAAAGCGGCATAAACACAGCAGTGAACAGCAGCTAAACCCCATTATAAAAATAAATTACTTTTCAAAACCCATGAAACAAAGACAGTGAAAGAGAGAGAAATTCTTACAAAATTCGTTCAGGGGCTGTGAGGCAACCTGGATTGACCATACCTAGACAAACAGCTGGAGGAGACATAAAGGTGGACACTCTTGGGCTTGAGAGGTTTGGTGAGGTTGGGTGAGCAAACGCAGACCCTTTAAAGTAATACTGCGTGGTACCCATCCCATGGGTCCCAAAACTCCAGGTTCAAGGGCATCTTCCTACATCGAAAACATGCATGAGAATCCAAGAAGATGGTACACCGTGTGATCGGGAAAGGTTTCTAAAACGCACCTCATTTCTCATCTCCTTGTGCTTGGGTTCGCCATTCCAGCCGCTTTACTAGCAATCTCCCTACTTGGAGAATCAGCACCTTTAACCTCCTGTTCCGTACAGGTTGCGATTTGTCCTGAGGATGAACGGGAAGAGGGGGAACCAATGAGAGACAAGCTCTAGGTGTGGGGGCAGGCACAGGTCACTCTATTTTCCCATCAGGAAGAAGAGATAACCACAGGCTCAGCCTGCCCCCCGGAACCAGAATAGGGCCAGAAGCAATCCTGCGCTTTTGCGGCCAGCTCCCACAAAAGCGAGTTGAAAAATGGAGCTCAGGGGCACTGCAATTCACAAACCTGCAGAGTTATAAATGATAACTCACGTCCACAAATATATTGAGGGAAGGCAACGAAGAGGATTCGAAAGCAAGGCCGAATTGCAGGAAACAGATTTCAGGAGGTAGATTCGAATCGCCTTGAAAGCACATGAAAAGCGGCAAAACGTCGACAATGATGCCCTTGGCCAAAAAGGGCGTATGCGTTTTTTCCTGAATATATTCAGGAAAAAACGCATACGCCCTTTTTGGCCAACCAAGCCACCTGGAAAGGCAAATCAGCGCTACAAAGAAGTCTCGCTTCCCATCGGTCAAAAGGGCCATGCTGAAAAAAGTGTAAAAACCAGAAATGCAGGACAGGCCAAGGAGAAATGGGAGCCTTGCTACGCGGATGGGTGGGTTGCAAATTGCCAACAGCCACTCTGGAGAAGTGTACGGTGTGTCCGGAAACATCTAAAAAACACAGCTTAGAGAGCATTGGGCACTTCTGCTCATGGGCGTATAAATTGGGAAAGCTAAAAATCAGCAAGACACAGGCACCCCAAAGTTTAGGGCTGCTCTGTTGACAAAACCTCCACTTCATTACACCTTAAATATCCCAGGAAAGAGAAAAATGGATAAAGAATTTCTGGTCCTTATGTACAAGGGACTATCACTCAGCCATGAAATCAATGTCATAAGGCTAGTAGCATCATGATGAGTGGATTTAGGTACGAGGATTCTAAGTGAAATAAGTCACACAGAAAAAGACACTTATCATAAGATATCACTTATAGAGGGAATGTAAAATCCGCTACACTTGAACTGAATTACAAAACAGAACAGTCACACGTTTAGAAAACACACTATGGCTGCTTCACGGGAAAGGTGAGGTGGGGTGATGCATAAAACAAGGGTTTCAAATTAGCTCACATACCGTTCCATAAACCCAATATGTAATAGACAAGACCTACTCCTTCCTCAGTGAACTGGACTCAACACCTCCTATTCACCGCACAAGAATATATCTGACTAGTAAGAATCTTAAAACCTATGTATGATTATCTCTCTGTAAGTGAGTCAAGTGGGTGTAAAGCGGCATAAACACAGCAGTGAACAGCAGCTAAACCCCATTATAAAAATAAATTACTTTTCAAAACCCATGAAACAAAGACAGTGAAAGAGAGAGAAATTCTTACAAAATTCGTTCAGGGGCTGTGAGGCAACCTGGATTGACCATACCTAGACACACAGCTGGAGGAGACATAAAGGTGGACACTCTTGGGCTTGAGAGGTTTGGTGAGGTTGGGTGAGCAAACGCAGACCCTTTAAAGTAATACTGCGTGGTACCCATCCCATGGGTCCCAAAACTCCACGTTCAAGGGCATCTTCCTACATCGAAAACATGCATGAGAATCCAAGAAGATGGTACACCGTGTGATCGGGAAAGGTTTCTAAAACGCACCTCATTTCTCATCTCCTTGTGCTTGGGTTCGCCATTCCAGCCGCTTTACTAGCAATCTCCCTACTTGGAGAATCAGCACCTTTAACCTCCTGTTCCGTACAGGTTGCGATTTGTCCTGAGGATGAACGGGAAGAGGGGGAACCAATGAGAGACAAGCTCTAGGTGTGGGGGCAGGCACAGGTCACTCTATTTTCCCATCAGGAAGAAGAGATAACCACAGGCTCAGCCTGCCCCCCGGAACCAGAATAGGGCCAGAAGCCATCCTGCGCTTTTGCGGCCAGCTCCCACAAAAGCGAGTTGAAAAATGGAGCTCAGGGGCACTGCAATTCACAAACCTGCAGAGTTATAAATGATAACTCACGTCCACAAATATATTGAGGGAAGGCAACGAAGAGGATTCGAAAGCAAGGCCGAATTGCAGGAAACAGATTTCAGGAGGTAGATTCGAATCGCCTTGAAAGCACATGAAAAGCGGCAAAACGTCGACAATGATGCCCTTGGCCAAAAAGGGCGTATGCGTTTTTTCCTGAATATATTCAGGAAAAAACGCATACGCCCTTTTTGGCCAACCAAGCCACCTGGAAAGGCAAATCAGCGCTACAAAGAAGTCTCGCTTCCCATCGGTCAAAAGGGCCATGCTGAAAAAAGTGTAAAAACCAGAAATGCAGGACAGGCCAAGGAGAAATGGGAGCCTTGCTACGCGGATGGGTGGGTTGCAAATTGCCAACAGCCACTCTGGAGAAGTGTACGGTGTGTCCGGAAACATCTAAAAAACACAGCTTAGAGAGCATTGGGCACTTCTGCTCATGGGCGTATAAATTGGGAAAGCTAAAAATCAGCAAGACACAGGCACCCCAAAGTTTAGGGCTGCTCTGTTGACAAAACCTCCACTTCATTACACCTTAAATATCCCAGGAAAGAGAAAAATGGATAAAGAATTTCTGGTCCTTATGTACAAGGGACTATCACTCAGCCATGAAATCAATGTCATAAGGCTAGTAGCATCATGATGAGTGGATTTAGGTACGAGGATTCTAAGTGAAATAAGTCACACAGAAAAAGACACTTATCATAAGATATCACTTATAGAGGGAATGTAAAATCCGCTACACTTGAACTGAATTACAAAACAGAACAGTCACACGTTTAGAAAACACACTATGGCTGCTTCACGGGAAAGGTGAGGTGGGGTGATGCATAAAACAAGGGTTTCAAATTAGCTCACATACCGTTCCATAAACCCAATATGTAATAGACAAGACCTACTCCTTCCTCAGTGAACTGGACTCAACACCTCCTATTCACCGCACAAGAATATATCTGACTAGTAAGAATCTTAAAACCTATGTATGATTATCTCTCTGTAAGTGAGTCAAGTGGGTGTAAAGCGGCATAAACACAGCAGTGAACAGCAGCTAAACCCCATTATAAAAATAAATTACTTTTCAAAACCCATGAAACAAAGACAGTGAAAGAGAGAGAAATTCTTACAAAATTCGTTCAGGGGCTGTGAGGCAACCTGGATTGACCATACCTAGACACACAGCTGGAGGAGACATAAAGGTGGACACTCTTGGGCTTGAGAGGTTTGGTGAGGTTGGGTGAGCAAACGCAGACCCTTTAAAGTAATACTGCGTGGTACCCATCCCATGGGTCCCAAAACTCCACGTTCAAGGGCATCTTCCTACATCGAAAACATGCATGAGAATCCAAGAAGATGGTACACCGTGTGATCGGGAAAGGTTTCTAAAACGCACCTCATTTCTCATCTCCTTGTGCTTGGGTTCGCCATTCCAGCCGCTTTACTAGCAATCTCCCTACTTGGAGAATCAGCACCTTTAACCTCCTGTTCCGTACAGGTTGCGATTTGTCCTGAGGATGAACGGGAAGAGGGGGAACCAATGAGAGACAAGCTCTAGGTGTGGGGGCAGGCACAGGTCACTCTATTTTCCCATCAGGAAGAAGAGATAACCACAGGCTCAGCCTGCCCCCCGGAACCAGAATAGGGCCAGAAGCCATCCTGCGCTTTTGCGGCCAGCTCCCACAAAAGCGAGTTGAAAAATGGAGCTCAGGGGCACTGCAATTCACAAACCTGCAGAGTTATAAATGATAACTCACGTCCACAAATATATTGAGGGAAGGCAACGAAGAGGATTCGAAAGCAAGGCCGAATTGCAGGAAACAGATTTCAGGAGGTAGATTCGAATCGCCTTGAAAGCACATGAAAAGCGGCAAAACGTCGACAATGATGCCCTTGGCCAAAAAGGGCGTATGCGTTTTTTCCTGAATATATTCAGGAAAAAACGCATACGCCCTTTTTGGCCAACCAAGCCACCTGGAAAGGCAAATCAGCGCTACAAAGAAGTCTCGCTTCCCATCGGTCAAAAGGGCCATGCTGAAAAAAGTGTAAAAACCAGAAATGCAGGACAGGCCAAGGAGAAATGGGAGCCTTGCTACGCGGATGGGTGGGTTGCAAATTGCCAACAGCCACTCTGGAGAAGTGTACGGTGTGTCCGGAAACATCTAAAAAACACAGCTTAGAGAGCATTGGGCACTTCTGCTCATGGGCGTATAAATTGGGAAAGCTAAAAATCAGCAAGACACAGGCACCCCAAAGTTTAGGGCTGCTCTGTTGACAAAACCTCCACTTCATTACACCTTAAATATCCCAGGAAAGAGAAAAATGGATAAAGAATTTCTGGTCCTTATGTACAAGGGACTATCACTCAGCCATGAAATCAATGTCATAAGGCTAGTAGCATCATGATGAGTGGATTTAGGTACGAGGATTCTAAGTGAAATAAGTCACACAGAAAAAGACACTTATCATAAGATATCACTTATAGAGGGAATGTAAAATCCGCTACACTTGAACTGAATTACAAAACAGAACAGTCACACGTTTAGAAAACACACTATGGCTGCTTCACGGGAAAGGTGAGGTGGGGTGATGCATAAAACAAGGGTTTCAAATTAGCTCACATACCGTTCCATAAACCCAATATGTAATAGACAAGACCTACTCCTTCCTCAGTGAACTGGACTCAACACCTCCTATTCACCGCACAAGAATATATCTGACTAGTAAGAATCTTAAAACCTATGTATGATTATCTCTCTGTAAGTGAGTCAAGTGGGTGTAAAGCGGCATAAACACAGCAGTGAACAGCAGCTAAACCCCATTATAAAAATAAATTACTTTTCAAAACCCATGAAACAAAGACAGTGAAAGAGAGAGAAATTCTTACAAAATTCGTTCAGGGGCTGTGAGGCAACCTGGATTGACCATACCTAGACACACAGCTGGAGGAGACATAAAGGTGGACACTCTTGGGCTTGAGAGGTTTGGTGAGGTTGGGTGAGCAAACGCAGACCCTTTAAAGTAATACTGCGTGGTACCCATCCCATGGGTCCCAAAACTCCAGGTTCAAGGGCATCTTCCTACATCGAAAACATGCATGAGAATCCAAGAAGATGGTACACCGTGTGATCGGGAAAGGTTTCTAAAACGCACCTCATTTCTCATCTCCTTGTGCTTGGGTTCGCCATTCCAGCCGCTTTACTAGCAATCTCCCTACTTGGAGAATCAGCACCTTTAACCTCCTGTTCCGTACAGGTTGCAATTTGTCCTGAGGATGAACGGGAAGAGGGGGAACCAATGAGAGACAAGCTCTAGGTGTGGGGGCAGGCACAGGTCACTCTATTTTCCCATCAGGAAGAAGAGATAACCACAGGCTCAGCCTGCCCCCCGGAACCAGAATAGGGCCAGAAGCCATCCTGCGCTTTTGCGGCCAGCTCCCACAAAAGCGAGTTGAAAAATGGAGCTCAGGGGCACTGCAATTCACAAACCTGCAGAGTTATAAATGATAACTCTCGTCCACAAATATTTTGAGGGAAGGCAACGAAGAGGATTTGAAAGCAAGGCCGAATTGCAGGAAACAGATTTCAGGAGGTAGATTCGAATCGCCTTGAAAGCACATGAAAAGCGGCAAAACGTCGACAATGATGCCCTTGGCCAAAAAGGGCGTATGCGTTTTTTCCTGAATATATTCAGGAAAAAACGCATACGCCCTTTTTGGCCAACCAAGCCACCTGGAAAGGCAAATCAGCGCTACAAAGAAGTCTCGCTTCCCATCGGTCAAAAGGGCCATGCTGAAAAAAGTGTAAAAACCAGAAATGCAGGACAGGCCAAGGAGAAATGGGAGCCTTGCTACGCGGATGGGTGGGTTGCAAATTGCCAACAGCCACTCTGGAGAAGTGTACGGTGTGTCCGGAAACATCTAAAAAACACAGCTTAGAGAGCATTGGGCACTTCTGCTCATGGGCGTATAAATTGGGAAAGCTAAAAATCAGCAAGACACAGGCACCCCAAAGTTTAGGGCTGCTCTGTTGACAAAACCTCCACTTCATTACACCTTAAATATCCCAGGAAAGAGAAAAATGGATAAAGAATTTCTGGTCCTTATGTACAAGGGACTATCACTCAGCCATGAAATCAATGTCATAAGGCTAGTAGCATCATGATGAGTGGATTTAGGTACGAGGATTCTAAGTGAAATAAGTCACACAGAAAAAGACACTTATCATAAGATATCACTTATAGAGGGAATGTAAAATCCGCTACACTTGAACTGAATTACAAAACAGAACAGTCACACGTTTAGAAAACACACTATGGCTGCTTCACGGGAAAGGTGAGGTGGGGTGATGCAGAAAACAAGGGTTTCAAATTAGCTCACATACCGTTCCATAAACCCAATATGTAATAGACAAGACCTACTCCTTCCTCAGTGAACTGGACTCAACACCTCCTATTCACCGCACAAGAATATATCTGACTAGTAAGAATCTTAAAACCTATGTATGATTATCTCTCTGTAAGTGAGTCAAGTGGGTGTAAAGCGGCATAAACACAGCAGTGAACAGCAGCTAAACCCCATTATAAAAATAAATTACTTTTCAAAACCCATGAAACAAAGACAGTGAAAGAGAGAGAAATTCTTACAAAATTCGTTCAGGGGCTGTGATGCAACCTGGATTGACCATACCTAGACACACAGCTGGAGGAGACATAAAGGTGGACACTCTTGGGCTTGAGAGGTTTGGTGAGGTTGGGTGAGCAAACGCAGACCCTTTAAAGTAATACTGCGTGGTACCCATCCCATGGGTCCCAAAACTCCAGGTTCAAGGGCATCTTTCTACATCGAAAACATGCATGAGAATCCAAGAAGATGGTACACCGTGTGATCGGGAAAGGTTTCTAAAACGCACCTCATTTCTCATCTCCTTGTGCTCGGGTTCGCCATTCCAGCCGCTTTACTAGCAATCTCCCTACTTGGAGAATCAGCACCTTTAACCTCCTGTTCCGTACAGGTTGCAATTTGTCCTGAGGATGAACGGGAAGAGGGGGAACCAATGAGAGACAAGCTCTAGGTGTGGGGGCAGGCACAGGTCACTCTATTTTCCCATCAGGAAGAAGAGATAACCACAGGCTCAGGCTGCCCCCCGGAACCAGAATAGGGCCAGAAGCAATCCTGCGCTTTTGCGGCCAGCTCCCACAAAAGCGAGTTGAAAAATGGAGCTCAGGGGCACTGCAATTCACAAACCTGCAGAGTTATAAATGATAACTCACGTCCACAAATATATTGAGGGAAGGCAACGAAGAGGATTCGAAAGCAAGGCCGAATTGCAGGAAACAGATTTCAGGAGGTAGATTCGAATCGCCTTGAAAGCACATAAAAAGCGGCAAAACGTCGACAATGATGACCTTGGCCAAAAAGGGCGTATGCGTTTTTTCCTGAATATATTCAGGAAAAAACGCATACGCCCTTTTTGGCCAACCAAGCAACCTGGAAAGGCAAATCAGCGCTACAAAGAAGTCTCGCTTCCCATCGGTCAAAAGGGCCATGCTGAAAAAAGTGTAAAAACCAGAAATGCAGGACAGGCCAAGGAGAAATGGGAGCCTTGCTACGCGGATGGGTGGGTTGCAAATTGCCAACAGCCACTCTGGAGAAGTGTACGGTGTGTCCGGAAACATCTAAAAAACACAGCTTAGAGAGCATTGGGCACTTCTGCTCATGGGCGTATAAATTGGGAAAGCTAAAAATCAGCAAGACACAGGCACCCCAAAGTTTAGGGCTGCTCTGTTGACAAAACCTCCACTTCATTACACCTTAAATATCCCAGGAAAGAGAAAAATGGATAAAGAATTTCTGGTCCTTATGTACAAGGGACTATCACTCAGCCATGAAATCAATGTCATAAGGCTAGTAGCATCATGATGAGTGGATTTAGGTACGAGGATTCTAAGTGAAATAAGTCACACAGAAAAAGACACTTATCATAAGATATCACTTATAGAGGGAATGTAAAATCCGCTACACTTGAACTGAATTACAAAACAGAACAGTCACACGTTTAGAAAACACACTATGGCTGCTTCACGGGAAAGGTGAGGTGGGGTGATGCATAAAACAAGGGTTTCAAATTAGCTCACATACCGTTCTATAAACCCAATATGTAATAGACAAGACCTACTCCTTCCTCAGTGAACTGGACTCAACACCTCCTATTCACCGCACAAGAATATATCTGACTAGTAAGAATCTTAAAACCTATGTATGATTATCTCTCTGTAAGTGAGTCAAGTGGGTGTAAAGCGGCATAAACACAGCAGTGAACAGCAGCTAAACCCCATTATAAAAATAAATTACTTTTCAAAACCCATGAAACAAAGACAGTGAAAGAGAGAGAAATTCTTACAAAATTCGTTCAGGGGCTGTGAGGCAACCTGGATTGACCATACCTAGACACACAGCTGGAGGAGACATAAAGGTGGACACTCTTGGGCTTGAGAGGTTTGGTGAGGTTGGGTGAGCAAACGCAGACCGTTTAAATTAATACTGCGTGGAAATCATCCCATGGGTCCCAAAACTCCAGGTTCAAGGGCATCTTCCTACATCAAAAACATGCATGAGAAACCCAGAAGATGGTACACCGTGTGATCGGGAAAGGTTTCTAAAACGCACCTCATTTCTCATCTCCTTGTGCTCGGGTTCGCCATTCCAGCGGCTTTACTAGCAATATCCCTACTTGGAGAAACAGCACCTTTAACCTCCTGTTCTGTACAATTTGCAATTTGTCCTGAGGATGAACGGGAAGAGGGGGAACCAATGAGAGACAAGCTCTAGGTGTTGGGACAGGCACAGGTCACTCTATTTTCCAATCAGGAAGAAGAATTAACCACAGGCTCAGCCTGCCCCCCGGAACCAGAATAGGGCCTGAAGCAATCCTGCGCTTTTGCGGCCAGCTCCCACAAAAGCGAGTTGAAAAATGGAGCTCAGGGGCACTGCAATTCACAAACATGCAGAGTTATAAATGATAACTCTCGTCCACAAATATACTGAGGGAAGGCAACGAAGAGGATTTGAAAGCAAGGCAGAATTGCAGGAAACAGATTTCAGGAGGTAGATTCGAATCTCCTTGAAAGCACATGAAAAGCGGCAAAACGTCGACAATGATACCCTTGGCCAAAACGGGCGTATGCGTTTCTTCCTGAATATACTCAGGAAAAAACGCATACGCCCTTTTTGGCCAACCAAGCAACCTGGAAATGCAAATCAGCGCGGAAAAGAAGTCTCGCTTCCCATCGGTCAAAAGGGCCATGTTGAAAAATGTGTAAAAACCAGAAATGCAGGACAGGCCATGGAGAAATGGGAGCCTTGCTACGCTGATGGGCGTGTTGCAAATTGCCAACAGCCAATCTGGAGAAGTGTACGGTGTGTCCTGAAACATGTAAAAAACACAGCTTCGAGAGCATTGGGCACTTCTGCTCATGGGCGTATAAATTGGGAAAACTAAAAATCAGCAAGACACAGGCACCCCAAAGTTTAGGGCTGCTCTGTTGACAAGAACCTCCACTTCATTACACCTTAAATATCCCAGGAAAGAGAAAAATGGATAAAGAATTTCTGGTCCTTATGTACAATGGACTATCACTCAGCCGTGAAATCAATGTCGTAAGGCTGGTAGCAGCATGATGAGTGGATTTAGGTACGACGATTCTAAGTGAAATAAGTCACACAGAAAAAGACACTTATCATAAGATATCACTTATAGAGGGAATGTAAAAACCGCTACACATGAACTGAATTACAAAACAGAACAGAGTCACACGTTTAGAAAACACACTATGGCTGCTTAACGGGAAAGGTGAGGTGGGGTGATGGATAAAACGAAGGTTTCAAATTAGCTCAGATACCGTTGCATAAACCCAGTATGTAATAGACAAGACCTACTCCTTGCTCAATGAATTGGACTCAACACCCCCTATTCACCGCACAAGAATATATCTGACTAGTAAGAATCGTAAAACCTATGTATTTATATCTCTCTGTAAGAGAGTCAAGTGGGTGTACAGTGGCATAAACACAGCAGTGAAAAGCAGCTAAATCCCATTATAAAAATAAGTTACTTTTAAAAAGCCATGAAACAAAGACAGTGAAAGAGAGAGAAATTCTTACAAAACTCGTTCAGGGGCTGTGATGCAACCTGGATTGACCATACCTAGACACACAGCTGGAGGAGACATAAGGGTGGACACTCTTGGGGCTGAGAGGTTTGGTGAGGTTGGGTGGGCAAATGCAGACCTTTTAAAGTAATATTGCGTGGTACCCATCCCATGGGTCCCAAAACTCAAGGTTCAAGGGCATCTTCCTACATCAAAAACATGAATGAGAAACCCAGATGATGGTACACCGTGTGATCGGGAAAGGTTTCTACAACGCACATCATTTCTCATCTCCTTGTGCTCGGGTTCGCCATTCCAGCCACTTTACTAGCAATCTCCCTACTTGGAGAATCAGCACCTTTAACCTCCTGTTCCGTACAGGTTGCAAATTGTCCTGAGGATGAAAGCGAAGAGGGGGAAGCAATGAGAGACTAGCTCTAGGTGTTGGAAGAGGCACAGGTCACTCTATTTTCCCATCAGGAAGAAGAAATAACCACAGGCTCAGCTACCCCCAGGAACCAGAATAGGGCCTGAAGCAATCCTGCGCTTTTGCGGCCAGCTCCCACAAAAGCGAGTTGAAAAATGGAGCTCAGGGGCACTGCAATTCACAAACCTGCAGAGTTATAAATGATAACTCTCGTCCATAAATATATTGAGGGAAGGCAACGAAGAGGATTTGAAAGCAAGGCAGAATTGCAGGAAACAGATTTCAGGAGGTAGAATCGAATCGCCTTGAAAGCACATAAAAAGCG